>NW_013665861.1:621313-662899 GCF_000517525.1 Limulus polyphemus | reverse complement strand
CTGACTATATATCGGCTTTTACTTAACTACTAAATCCAAAGTACAATTAAACTACTAAATTTAAATTTATCTGTTAACTGAATTTCAGACCATTTGAAATTCTAATACGTTACACGACTTTATGTTTAATTGAAATTTGCTTTGGATTAAAGTTATGAAAGAGAGATTTTCTAAAGGGATTTTAATAAGCTTTACATACGAAATAAAACAGTGAATATCTAGCCACGAAAATTATCCAAATTATTTTCGGAAGTGCTTCCCTCGGATATTTATTTGTAACATAAGTACCAAAGCTGATTCATATCTCATTAGATTTAGAAAGATACATATGGGAGCTGTTGCTTAATCTTCTAATGGTAATAATAATGCACACGTAAGACCTAAAATGTATTCAACCAAATAATCTTAGCAATTTTTTTTAACTTAAAAATGTGCAGACGTGAGTGGTCTAATGGATATTAAAATATTTTTATATTAGATATTCCTATAGCAGTGAGATGTAATAACTATTTTATTTAAGTTAAATGTACTTACTTCACCCAAACAGGATACAGCAAACATCCCCTTTTTTGTATTTTTAACTTAACGGCCCCTTATGCGACACACAAGCTAAGCATCCTTTATGTGCAGCTTTTCGCGAAATTAAAAAAAAAAACAAAGTCAAAGAACCCAAAAGTTAAGACATAGCCATTTCTAGTAGGCAGCTGCTGATCAGAGAAATGACAACCTGTCAGTAGCACACGCCGCCCACTTAGCATCTATTTACCGAATTGTGGGATTGAGTGTAGGAGTTATACTATCCTCAAAACTGAAAATATCAAACACG
The DNA here is from genome assembly GCF_000517525.1 of Limulus polyphemus. Lineage (NCBI taxonomy): Eukaryota > Metazoa > Arthropoda > Merostomata > Xiphosura > Limulidae > Limulus > Limulus polyphemus. The sequence goes on along the minus strand of NW_013665861.1, from coordinate 662,073 downwards.
TTCAGCTGCATATCTTTACTCCAAAGTTAAACAGTTTTATTCGCATCATGGCATGTTAGATAACCTTAGGCTCTCCATAGAATATATATATATCCTATTTTTTACACCATGATAGCATTCAAACAGCATACTTTGAGGTCTTTGAAGGTAACATAATGTGTATTAATCTAATCCCGAAGTTAACCAGACTGCTTTTGTTTAGATATTTGGTTTATATTACATTCAGTATGGATTGATGACGTTTTACCACCTTATAATTACAACAGATAATGGGTTGTACAATTGATAGTATGGTGGTTGGACAATGCAACCTTGGATATAACAATAAAAATAACCAAGAATAATTTACTTCTAATTAAATTCATAACACATATTCATTCTAATTTTTGCATCTCTATAAAAAATACATTCTTTTATCCTTTTTTTGTTCCTCGTGTTATCTTAAACGTTAATTTTGATATTAACTGAATTACACGAAAACGAATAACCTGGACGATTTAAGTTAGTGTAACAAAATAATTTTAGATGGTATATTTGTAACACTTGTAAAATATTGTAACCTGGTAAATAACAAAAAATATTAGTGATTTCATGTCACTCAAGAATCAACTACATGTGAATCAATCTTCTTGTATAAATTAATCATACACCCACACATAAACATTTACACAATTAATAAACCAGTTTGTTGGGTTTTATGATATTGAACATATTCTGTACTCTTTAGGAGTTCATGGCCAGGTGGTTAGGGCGCTCGACTTGCACTATGAGGGTCGCAGATTTGAATTCCCCTTCCCACCAAACATACTCGCTCTTTCAGCCGTGGATGCGTCATAATGTGAGGGTCAATCCCACTATTCGTTGGTAAAAGAGTAGCCCAAGAATTGACGGTGGGTGGTTATGACTAGCTGCCTTCCCTATAGTCTTTCACTGCTAAATTAGGGACGGCTAGCACAGATAGACCTTGTGTAGCTTTGCGCGAAATTCCAAACAAACCAAACTTTAGCGAGCCAGCTAAATTACAACACGGGGATAGTTAATTACAAAACTAATGGTTCATATACATATGACAATTATTGCTCATTTTCTTCTATAGTATGGATTATGATATACATTATAAACCTTCTTTTCAGAACTTAAAGTGTTGAAATGTAAATAATTAAACTATGCACCCTTTGGTTCAACTTGTTCTTTGTTGTTGTTTTTCATTCTATCTGTTTTTGTTTTTCTAGCGAATAAATATCTGGAACACAAAACTATATGGTGGTCAAGATAACTGTATCTTCTTGGAAATAAGATTTTGCCAGTTTTGGCAATTTTCAACTGGCATTTCATTCCTTTATGATATCGTAGGTAAAAACGTGGTTAGATGGCACCACTGCCCTTCTTATCAAAGCACTGCACATAAAAAAAATTAACAATACATTATAGCTGCTGGGAAAATTAACGATAGTATTGCATTATATATTATTATTAGAAAAATCACTTAGGTCATTCATAACTAAAATCAATTTTCATGGCTTAATATTCGTGCGAGAAACTTTCGAAAGGCATGAAAGAGTAGAATAAGGTAAAAGTTGGCATCACTAACAGTATACACCCTCCAACATCGATTCTGGTCGTATTTTCAAATTCTATAGTGTACAGTGTCGTTATATCTTGTTGTACAAAGGTAATTGTCGAATCAGCTGAATTTATCCATATACAGTGCCCTGTTTTTATTCTGTTTCTATTTATTGATTCATTTGACTGTTACAGTAACAGAAATAATTTATGTACAAAGTCAAACAAAAAAGAAAAACTAGTTACAGCAAAATATCGTTTTCTTATTCTTATCACATGCACTAACAATACGAAAATGCAAATGATATAACACCTAAATCGTTTGTTTTCAGAGAAAGCAGTTTGAAAGAGGTATGTATGCTGCATCAAGAAATGTAAAAATTGAGGAAAAGATAAAAACGTGTATGATATTAAAGAAGTTTCCTCTAAGTGTAACCAGTTGAATTTGACACAAAAAGCAATATATAACAGTAATCAAAATTACAATTAACTAAGTTTTAAGAGTTATAAGAAAGAAAACGCGAGGAATACAAATAAACTACGAAATAAATTTTTTATATTGAATAAACTAGAGTAAAAAAAGTAAAACAAAACAGCCAAGAGTAATAATAATAGTAAGATAAGTTTATTAAACAACTGATTGTATTAAAAATCACTAAGTTAGGTTTCGTTTTTTTTCGAGGAGCTGGATACATGCTTGTGTAAGTTACGTGTTGAAATACGCACACAAATATTAATGTTTTAGCTTGAATGTATATTTAAAATAATTGAAGGATACTGACTGATAAGTTAGACGTTTAATATTCATCCCTTAGAAGTTGAGAAGATCTTATTAACTGTTATATCACAATGAAAATAGAATATTTAGTTAACTCAGAAAAGGATTTATAGTCTGTAAAAAGTATTTTAATAGCATTAGGTGTATTTTGCTGTATATCATGATAATGCTTTTGTCACTGCATTATTCTTAGAAACATTCTCTTTCTAGAAGTAGTAATTTGAAAAACAGCGTTGGTTGTTTGCACAACATTTTTGCATTAAATAGAAATACGCTTTGTTTTGTACAGTAATATTTCCAATATTATTTTAGTTTAACAAAAATATCCTTAACAGTTTATGGCCTAAGTATCATAAACTATAAATTCGACTACCATCCAAAACTCAGAGGATAAATAAATAATATATCATGCTTTCAAAATATACTTTTACGTAAATGGAAGAATATTTTAGTAGTTTAAACGAGCAAGAAAAAATATCTGCTGTGTAAATTAGAGGCAAAAAAATAAACTTTTCTTTCCATTAAACCACTCCCGTTTCTTTTCCCAAATTTCAATTAGTTTTATGAACCTTTAAATTTAAATTCCTAGCGCTTAAAAGAACTTTCAGTTTTATCACTTTTGATGATAATATATTTGTCAGCTGAAACACCCCAAAGACTACATAAAGGTCGCTGCTGTGCGTTTTGTTACTGTTCTGACCATAATTTAGAGACTAGGAACATAAAAGTGACGCTTACAGCAGCTGACCACGCCGATTAACTGTTTTAGTGGGTGTTGAAATGACCGCAACGGTAGTAGAAAGGTTAACTAATCTTGTCTAACCCAAACACTGCACTAAACGAGAATCTTATGAGGCAATTTTGTTTATTCTGGAGGTATTAAACACTGTTTGTATTTGAGTCAGTACAGTGTTCCAGAGAAAGACTCAATATAGAACAACAATAATAGTGTATTTTGAATTTATAACATTGAATTATCAATTACTGCATATATAATTAGCATATTTCTTGCTAAAATTTTTCTTAACAGTTTAAATTAACTTCGACATTTTGTTTACACTTGTGTTTACAAGTTAAATAGTTACATTTCCCGCTCCACAAGGTGAATACTAAATGTAGTGTAGGTGATAGTCTTAACTCTTTTTATTTTAATGGATAATTAATTTAAAGTACCTTAAATCATAACGATTACAGTTTATGTGCACAGGAATTTATTAACTTTACGTTAACCGGAGATTCGTTTGTTAACATTTTTATATCCTGGTTTTCAGAATGTTCAAACGGTCTTTTTTCTCAAATTAGAATATTATTAAGAATTAGCGTTACACTTTATGGAAAATCATTAGTTATTTGATGCTTTGAAACAACACTACCACTTCAGTAAAGGTAGAAAAATAAGTTTGTTATGAATTTCGCGCAACACCATACGAGGGCTATCTGTGCTAGCCGTCCCTAATTTAGCAGTGAAAGACTATGGGGAAGGTAGCTAGTCATCACCACCCACCGCCAACTTTTACCAACGAATAGTGGGACTGACCGTCACATTATAACGCCTCCACGGCTGAAAGGGTGAGCATGTTTGGTGTGACGGGGATTCGAACCCGCAAACCGCAGATTGCGAGTCGAGCGCTCTAGCCACCTAGCCATGCTGGGCCGAACAAATTAGTAGATATTATATAAATATTCGGAATGAAAACACCAATTTCGTCTTTCCAAATACTGTAAATAAATAAATAAGCTATTGTAGTTTGAAAATGATGATATATACGTGTGTATTGTTATACAGCTGCGAACAGAAAGTGTGTATTTTTGAATTTATTTAATGATTCTTATGAAACAACCAATAGTTAATATTCCGATGTTAGTTAATTACTTTATATTATTTAAGAAATAGTGTGTATAAGGGAACGTTTTCTGTTTTTAACCCTCTAGGACATTTTAAAGTAAATATTTGCAATTATGTATGTCTACTGCTGTTTTATCAACCAGTTCGTGTTGAAGGATGGTAAGCTCATTCTCCTCTACATAACATTTGTTCTAGGTTATTCAAATCAGTAGATGACTGATATCCTCTATATGCTTTAAATTATTTGTTGCATTGTTCAATATGCACAGCTATATTTGTTTTATATAACATGGACTACATATAAGATCCATTAATGTAAGATATCTTCTGCATAAAGTCATGCAACCTGAATATATGAGTTTCATAGCAGAAAGCGCATGCACTTTATGATACAATACAGAAGTAACTTGTACTTTTCATGGATTACTCTCAGACGTGACTGTGTTTAAATTCATACCCATACAATTTATTACCCTAACATTTGCGGATTAAAACAATTTTGGAGAATCCCGATTTTCATATTTTATCAAGCACAGGTGTGGTGAGAAAGGAAACGTGAACTTATATTAATTCGTTATTTCAATATGTCGATTATTTTAAATTTTATAAAATTTTTGTGTTTTTTTTTCTATCCCTTCTTCCAGATTCAAATTCTGAAAATTTCTGGGAAGCAAAAAGAATTAAATCCTGCTAAGTTTCATAGTAAATTTGAATTTACTCTTTGAACTATTTATCAATATAATATTATTATCGTAACAAGTTTTAAACTTTGAATCTTATTGTAGGCCCCCAGTGGCACAGCGTTATGTCTGCGGACTTACAACGCTAGAAACCGGGTTTCGATACCCGTGGTGAGCAGAGCACAGATAGCCAATTGTGTAGCTTTGTGCATAACTTTAAAACAACATCTTATTGTACTTAGAATTTTGAATTTGAACGGCATCTTATGTTCTCGTGGACTAACTGACCAAGTCAAAGGCTCTTAGGTTTCACGGATAATTGTCCCTAATCTTAAATTACAAACCATGGGAGGGTAGCTAGCCTGCAGCACCCGCCCCCACAAGCATTTTGTCTATAATTTGAAACGAATAATGTGGCATACCTCAAGCAGCTCAAGAATGAAATGGGTTTCCTCGCTATCCCGTACAAAAATGTACCAGTCAAGGCACCTGAAGCAGCGCTTATGGACTTTTGTGGGATCAAATTTTTGAAACAGGATGTGGTAAACCAACGTCTTATTACATTAACTGGATTTTTGAAAGCATTAAGGAAAGAACTGTGTGCTTTAAACATGACAACCTTACGAGAGAGCTTTATGCAATGGAAACTATTCTGATAATATCAAGGTACACAGATGTTAGGTAGAGCATGACTGATCGAGACCACGCAGTTTGTAAGAACTAGGTGAGACTCCAAACTCGTTTTAATAAAACGTGCTTAACCTCTATACATCAAAAAACTTAATCATCTCAGACTGACTGAAATAAATTCAAACTAACATGATGACTTGAAATATTGGATTATATTGTTTGCTTATCCTTCTTTTGGCTATTTGATATTGTATAAGGCATTAGTACAAAGCTTATGTTACTATCTTTCAAACACGCATATAACACATTTCAAGAGTTAAACATTCTGACGTACTGGAAGTTGATTACCATTCGACATATAACTACGTTTATATGATTTATTATAGACATAAGGATTTTTACTTATTAGCTCTTACCTCTCAACTCACAGAAATATATAAAATTATTAAGACCTAGCAAGTGAAATTCAATAATGTCCCGTACAGTTGTTCGATGCATGGATATATATAGCCCACTAATACTTTTGTCTAGACATTCATATATTTTCTATGAGCAATTCAAATAAAATATAAATAGACATGGAATATGTTCGAACTTTTAACTTCTTGTTATCTAATTAGATATTAGCCCTGAGGTAGATCTCTGGATTTCGGAGCTGGCGAACCGGGTTCGAATACATGCGATACCCAATACTTTCCGTCACTTCCAGCTGTGAATGGTTTATAAAATTAAAAATCGATTCCCTTGTGTGAATGGTAGGTTGCTGCTAATATAAGAAGCACAGCCGTCAGAAAGGGCATAACTGGACGTGGCAGCATGGTTTGTAACTGTGTAAGTAGTCAGTAGTTCAAAATTTGACACGAAATAGATAACCTTCACCACAAATATAAATACATTTCTTGTAAAATCTATATTTTTACTACAGATAGAGAGAAATTCGTTTTAAAGAAAACATTTTCAAGTATATGAATTAATGTTTGTAAAGGTGACAGTAGAGTTAATCGCTTAAGATTACATGCGTGCTATATACGAATCCTATATGATAAAGACTTTTTCAACCTTATAAACAACACAGTTACGAGTATTGAGAAATCATTTGTAGCATTATTGCTGATTAATAGTGAGAAAATACTAAAACATTCTCATGAAAAAAATCTTATATCTAAAGGTGGAGAAAATTGACGAATATTGTTAAATGAAGATTACGCACAGCTGATCAATGACTTTCACTCAAACGTTGGTTATAAATATGAATTCATCAATGTTCAGTATTGCCAAATTTAAGCCATGTCAACCATATATATATATCAGTATGTTAGGAGTTACGTGCTTCATGTAAATCAAAATGTTTGTTTGATAATTAATACACATCAGATTTGATGGAAAGGATTTATATATGCTAGTTAGATGCATAAATTTTCATTTAAGATAAACTACATTGGATATCCTTTAAGCTGATTTTTGTATAAGATTTGGCTATATACAACTTGTTATAACATGCCGCTAAACGAAGAAGAAAACAATGCAGGGAAAGTTTATTTATGGTTTATGCTTCAAACGTCTAGAGAACTATTACATTTGTGAAAACCAAATGATGCCTTTAACTTTCTCAAATCCTAACAGCCTTGACAAAAGAAAGTTAAAGATATTAGATAAACAGATTAATTTCCTTAGTCGTTTGTCAAAACTACAACATTTTACAGGCATATTAACTACGTATAAATAGATGTTTTATGATTTTCCACAAGGAGTTGATTGAAGTGTTTGATATTTTGCACATAAGATTTATAAACGAAAATTTATAACATCACGTTTTCATGGATAGTGGTAACAACATCCTTTATGTTTTCAAATGTATGCTGTGACGGATTTATTATTATATATATTTATTTTAATATCAACATTTGTTCAGATTAAGTTTATATTTAGAAACATACATAGTTTATGCTGTTAAATATGTATGGCGAACCTCCCGGCTATTCTCTAAATTTCTAGAAGATTCTCGAGTGTAAGAATCAACAATATATGTGTGAGTACGTGATCGCTAATGTTAGCGCAAAAATGAAATTTCCTTCGTTATTCACCAACCACACACGCCGAATTTTCAACGATGAAGTTATATAATGTTTTCGTAAAAATACTAATGTCTGATGAGAATCCACTGAAGTTAAATGATTTGTAATGTTCGAACTTTGTTAATGTTCCTGGTCAAATACAGGAAGTATTCGATTGCTAAGCGTTAATCACAATTATAGTTATAGCTTCCGAGGTTTATGGCACACTGACTATAGCAAACCAATAATAGATATTACGTTTTTGGCACGTCGCGTTGGTTATATTTATAGGCCTGTGGAGAATTTCTAGATATTTCATTTTTACGTAAAAATACTGATGCTAACACTTCTACAACTTTAGAGAATAGGCGGGAGTTTCACTATACATATTTAACAGAATAAACTATGTTTGTTTCTAAATATAAACTTGATCCCAACAAATGTTGATATTAAAATAAATATATGATAATAAATCCGTCACAACTCTCTCCTTAGAGAATTAAAAATTGGTTTTAGACAATTTTTGATTAGGATATTATATATATATATATACAGTGACAACAATACATCAAACATAATGCATTATTCAAAGGATTATACCACTTCCAAAATCATTCCATAATACAAACACAATCAATGCAAATAACCTTATGATAATAAAATCACATAGCACGTGAAATTATCTCCAAATCATACTCTTGTAGTGATAAACTGCAATTTAACAGCCTTATGGTTTGTTTTTGGCTAAATCACAAGTACAATTTAACTACTAAGTTTAAAGTATCATTTAGCTCGGTTTCAGACCTTTCGAAATGGAAATACGTAACAATGCACCAAAACCTGTTAAACTGTTTCGTGTGCAACAAGTTTATGTGATATTGCCTTCCCTTTATAATATATTAAATGTATTAAAGATAATTAATACTTGATGAACAAAAGCCACCATACTGTCAGGTGTGTTTTAACTTGATTACCAGATGATTTTATCCATTAATTAATAGTGTTTATTTTTGCTTGATAAACTAAAAATCTATTTTTACATTAACCTTATGTATTCGGGGTAAATGATGATTGTTATACCTAAGTTTAAAGAATCCTCAATTGAATAAATATTCTAATAAAGTCCATAAAAACGTTTCCTAAAAGACAGTCTTCATTTTTTCTATTAAATTTATATGAAAAATCATGTTTAACATTCTCCTTCACAAAATTACTCGTGATTTTTATTATTATTATTTAAATCACATTTGACCATTTATTTCACTTAGTTCCATTTCAAACACACAACATTTTTAGCAGTCCACTTGTGAAACGCAACATCGTAATGTCGTTTCTCTAATTGGTTGTGTAGTTCGAACGTTTGTTTCAAGAAAAAAAACGGAAAGTAACAAAAATGACTTGTAGGTTAGTTAGGAGACCAATCAACTATGACAATAGAACATCATTATATCGAAGAATTTCAGTAAATTTAAATAATTTTTCGGTGCTTGTATTCTAGTTCTTTAGAAACGTATTTTTCTGTAATTAGCTCGTGACTTCTGACATTTTAGTGCCTACGGCATAAGTAAATTTGACAGAGTAGTAACTTCAATTAATTTCGATTTGAAATTAGTGAATGCATGTTTTCTTAGATATTTTCTGGGTTGTGGTCTTCAGTTATTTGGGGTAACACTTGTTTTTGGACGATTGTGTAAAACTTGCCAATCTAAAGCAAAGGCTAAAACATTATTTTCAATTAAAGACATGAATATTAGAAATGTGTATTGCCAATGTTATAAAATTGTAAGTAAATAAAAAGAAAATTAAGCACCTAGACTTACTTAATTTAATGAGACAATTGTTATAAAATCTCTAGCAAATATCACTAAATATTTGTATGGGTTTATTTGTTATTCAGTCCAAAACACTACAATGAGTTACATTACAAAATTTTGGTTGAGATATTATTATTGATATGTTTTATTTTCCTAAAAATAAATGATATTGGGAAAATGTAAATTGTACTTTTTTAGCATTGTATGCTCATTATCATTCAACTCCCTTTTACAAACTTTTGTATTGCAATGTTTTAACTCGTTGTAAATTTTAATATCTAAAAACCTCAGTTAACATTATCCTAAATGGTTGCACTTTCGTATCACAAAATGTTCGTATAATATTGCAATAGTTGAAGCCTTTAAACGAGTATGAGCCGTGAACTCTGTAAAAAAAACTTAGTTTAAAGACTACCAAGTAACATATAAATAACAAAAAGTCAAATTATTGTAGATGCACTTTGTTAATAAAAATAGTTAATGAAATTGAATTCATATCTTACCAGATGAAGGCTTAAGCCCGAAATGTTCTCAAAATAAAATCGACTTCGCTTTGATTATTTTGAGTAGTAACGTATTTACACGGAAATGTGGCTGGAATTTTACTGTCTGAAATTATGAATAATTACAATCTCTCTCTCTGAGAAATTACTACTTAATGTTAAAACTCACTAGTATTGTTGTACTGATCAAATTCAACATCTCTTTAAGGTAGTGTAAAGTGCTAAGTTAAAACTTGTTTGTAATATTCTACACCATGTGTATGTTATTGTCTTGTAAAACAATTATATTTATTTCAAATGTTTTGAGTTCCATTTCTGTTTCAATTAGGCTCAGTCAGTTAGTAAACTTCATTGTGTTTCTGTTTTTTGTTTAATCAATTATTTTAGGTTCCATTCCTTTCAGTGTTCATCTAACTGCAGTGTTATAGTGCTATACTCACATATAGAATCCTTAGTGTTATCATTTTAATCTCGTCAGTATTAGCAGTGTTAAGTCTTGTGAAAATTTAAAAGGAGGTGCTTTATCAAATATCCATTTTACGACAGGTTACTAATTTCTAGACAAACAATAATCAGCAACTTTTTATTTTAATTTAGATATTTCTTAAAATCTCACCATTCCCTGTATGGGTGTAAATATTTCATGAGTAGGTTTGTTCTAATCCCTTTTAGTATGTTCAAGTTTAGTATGTTTTACGACATTATTTCTTAGAATTGAATAAATTATTTGAAATCCATAACAAGCAACTGCGTTGTGTCTCTTCTGTATTCTCAAGTACGTGCAGCTAACAAAGAAATTGGTGGAACACTAAACGATCTACAAAACAGAGTAAAATATAGAATTAAAACAAAGACCCGGGAAATAAAAATGCTATAATAGCTAACCAAAATGTTCATGCCTAGTGTTAATATTGAGAAAGAAAAAATACATTTCGTTTAATCGAAAGGAAACTTCGCTTTTCTCAATTTCATAGAACTATGGAAATTTATTTTATATTTATTTTTTGTTTAGACTTAGATATATATTTGGGAATAATCAAAGTCTGTGGTCGAAAGTTTGGAAGTGCATTAAAAAAGCAATATTAAATTGCACTCAAATCAAAGCAAAGACGAAGAAAAATACCATTTACTAGACAAAAGGTTATTTTCGTTAGTGGGAAACTTCTTTCTATTTCAAGCAATTTCATGCTTTGTAGTGATAACATTCGGCGCGTTTTGGTATAAGCTACTGTATGTGATTAATGCTACTCACCAACTAACACATTTCATAACAAACAGACGAATTTTAATACCAAGTGACTGTGCGTTATTTCATAAGGAAATGTGATAATATGGCTTTTCTATGAGTAAAAACGAAAGTAGTGCTTGTATGTATGTAAAATCTCTGTAAATTTTCATAAAGAAAACTAAATTTATTTATCTTATGAACAATAATTTGTTTTCATTTAAACAGATACAGCCTTTTAGATTCATTAAGAGTTATTTACTGATTGGGGGTTACAACTGGAAATGCAAAGTTATCAAAGAATCTGCAATGATTAGTCTGAATCCAATTGTAACCTTTACAAGTTGGGATTCCTCTTGAAAAAGATATGTAACTTACAGTTAAATAATTGTCCTATGGAGAAAATATTAGCCCTCCCTCACAGTTAAACAAGTAAATTGATTATCTTAAAATGTCAAACTTTATGTAATATAAACGAATATACATTTAGAACAAACTTATCTTCAAAATTATTGTCAACTACATTAAATGTACTTTTCTTCTATAAGCTCTTATAATTGGTTGTGCTTATTTTGTTTTCAATTATATGCGTCGGCGTCGAAACTAGTAAATTATTGGTATCGTGTTAGTTCAGTATGTTATATAGTTCGTGCTTTTTAACGAATATATATCACACTCATTAGAAGAACTGTTTTAGTTGACTTTATTCCTATTTGTTCTGTATTAAATTACGAAACAATTTAAAGACATAAGATAGTAAAGACACCTAACGGGACAAGTGACTTTTTCTGAACATATTGCCACAACACAGAAAAAAAAATTACACTTTTTTTATAGTTCTAAGACAATTGTAGTATTTTTAATGTTAAAACTTAAAATAGAGGCCAGATATGATGTAGTAATTAGGGTGTCGCCTACGGATCAAATGATCAAATATTCTAGTTGTGATGCTGCTGAACACGCTCCGAAATGTCATGAAGCTGTGGGTGCGTTATACAAGAGACAATAGGGATCCATGCACCTTGCCGCAATAGACAATATTCTAAATAGAGTAATCATTCACCATTACAATCGGTAAGTATATAAATATAGAATTACATGAAAAAATGTCGCAACTTCTTGTAAACTTTAGATTTAGAATACCTGTAGCTTGTAAAGGTTGTAATATTGCTAAAAGTTTTAGTTTCTTGAACTTATTTGACGCTAGTAATATCCTTTAGATGTAAAACTGGCGCGAGATAGTCGAATCTATCGAACTTAAAGTTATTATTAAAAAAAGATAAATAAAAAAATTGGAAATTTAAAAACCTGCAAATAAGGATCGGTGTGTCAACATAGCCCAATGTGGCTTTGCTCTAAAATGACTAAATCTTTTTTAAAGTTTTGCAAGAAAATTATAAAACTACTTATACATATAGTTAATTTACTTTAAACAAGAATGAACTGATTTTTACATAGCACTTATATATTTCTTTTGCGGTGAATTTCCGGTCATTTGATTGTGTGATGCTGCTAGAGAAATTTTCTACAGTCTTTCCGAGAAAGGTTATTCGAATATCGAGATTATTGAACGATGTAGGACAAAAGAAACAACATTTTCAAAAAATGAGATCTAAATCTTTTTTTGGGGGGGAGCAAAAATACTCACATAGCAGAGCGTTTAAAACAACTAAGGTTCCAAACTCCCACCTCAAGCTACTTTGAGGTAGCGTGATAAGTAAAGGCTGTGATAAGAAAAGAGAGTTCTCTGACTCAAAAGGACTCTGTGATGAAGCTGAACATATTTTTTGCTACTATTTGCGATAATAAGCAAATAGTAGAATTTGAAAATGACTCAAAAACCAAAGGTTTACAAGTTTCTAGGCACACGTTGGAATCTCTTGCTGTTTTCATGAAAAGCATAGCCAATAAACTGTCATTAACAGCATTCCCATTTGTCACATTCATGTTTCTCACATTCATGTTTGTCAAGCTACAAGAGAAGATTATAGTTATGAAAGAGAATCTTCTGGCCCAAAAGTCCATTGTGATGAGCTTATGCATATTTCCTGGTACAATTGATTATATATTAAACAACAACCACTTGAATCTGACGAATGCTCACTTGCTTCAAGGCACACTTTAAAATTAACGTCTGTTTTCATGAGAAATATGTTTAAAAAAACTGAAATCTCATTAATCTCATTCGAAGGTGTATATATTAAGTCTCTAGATGCAGCTTTAGTGGACGTTTATGCTTTGTTCTGCTAGAACATGGTTTTAGAAGCCGACGTCCATGTAGTGGGGTGAGTGAGGATGTACACAGTTTGCAAAGGTATGTGGTTTAATATTATCCTCTCAAACAATGGCATTGTCGGTCATTAGTGTGTAATCATGGCCGTCAGACTGAGCACGAACTACGCTGTTAAGATCAGTTCTAAGGTCATCACGAGACATCGTTCTTATAAAGTACGACGACCCTCAGTATCTACACAAATGAAAACTACTTGCGCATATTTTGATGTAATTGAAAAGTGTTTCAAAAGCAAATTCACTGGGTTGGCTTTACCACTATAATTTTGATATATCAGTTTGTTAGACAACTCACATTCTTTCATCAACACGCATTATAAGAGATTGTAGTGCTCCTCTGAGGATACAGTGTTTTAAGAGAAGAGTTATTACTTTCGACATTATTTTATTTTATATCTCAATAGTATAATTCTGTCAAAAACATTCTATTTGGTAGACTTAGGCTTATAAAAGATGCTGGCAAGCGCTCTATAATTGAAGTTTTATTCAAATAAACAATGTACAAAGCATACCGAAAAAGGTTTGTTTGTTGGCTTGGAATTAAGCACAAAGGTACACAATGGGCTATCTCTACTCTGCCCAAAACGGGTATCGAAACCCGGTTTCTAGCGTTGTAAGTTCGCAGACATACCGCTGTGTACGTGGGGGGGGGGCGAAAGAGCTTATAAGAAAACAAAAAAATATCACGGAACTCAAATATCATTTTAATAAAGTTAGAATTGATAATGTCGTGTGCACGAAATAAAACGATTAAAAGTATACATTTGAAAAGTTGCCTATAAATGCTGTGCACGAACATTATTAAAGAGTATTAGTGAATTCTGATAATTTATAAATTTGTAAAATTCACAGAAAAGCTGTGGAAATGACACTTTATGAAGCATAAAAAAGAACAAGGTAGTGTGTTTAACAGCCATTAGAAATATAGAGAAAGAAACAAACAATATATTCAACCGCAGATAATGATAAAGGTACGACTTTATAGTAAAAGTGCTCTTCAACAAAATCAACAATACAGCGGAAATTAAAGTACATTTCAGGAAGACCGTTTATATATCAGCTACACTTAATGAATCAGTTTCATTAACCATGCATTTATAATCACAATCCGTGAAAAATGAGCACCTCTAAAGTGGTCACACTTTCACTCTAGCTCAGTCATTTTGACAGAAAAAGACACATTTGGCAAAAACAAGTTCATTAACGACTATTAGACTTTCCCCTTCTGAGATTGATGCAGTTTTTACATCCCCGAGACATACTTATGACCAGTGAGCTGATGACTTTGTGGGAATTGTCTATCGCTTTACAGTTAGTACAATATTTAGTTCTCTGACATAACACTGACGTACACGGCGTCCAAGAATATCCCAGAAGTTTTATTTATTGTTATTTTTTTAACGGGAGTTGTACCAAGACTTTTAAATGCACATGGTTTCTTTTTGTAGGAAAGATCATTGCAGTCCTGGCAATGAAGCATCATGAATCACTTTATACCTGGATAAACCCTGTTACAATTGTATTAGCAAAAGAGTTGTACAAATTTGACCAATGGCGCGTCAATATATATTATTTAGCACTAAGTATAGCTGTCGAAAGCATAATAAGATCTGTACGTTCATACTGACATCTTTTCAGTACCATAACTTAACCAACACCATAGGAGTCATATTCAGTTATATGGTACTGAGCTTATTTTTCACTCCTGACCCTCTAAATAAGAACCTATAATTACTGGTACAAACGTATAACCAAGAATCATAAAGAAGTTTGTGAGTACCGAACCTATTTACTTCTAAGTCTGGTAATCTAAACAAACGTCCAAACAAGTTCTGTGGTTAATGTAGGATGAATCAGCTTTATCATAGAAACACAAAGTTTGTTCCTTATCGTTTCGACGCTGATAATCACTAGTTTCTATATTGTAGTCCACATTAAGTTCATGGGCTTGGTGATTATAAACGACTATGATCTGCGTATAGCGGACATTACATTACCTAATTGATCCTTTACAACCTTATCCAGGCTCTCTAGTTTGTTCACCAGTTTTTCTGATAGTTTATCCACAAAATTCCTCGATTCACCTAAGCGAGTTGTCATTTATATCTTTTTTTTTTAGTGCAGTTCCCAACATTTGAAATCTCTGGTAATCTGTCCTTCCGTCTAGATATATCCGCTTTGGCACCACTAAACATCACTACCTCGCAATTATGCAAATACAATTAACAAAATCAAAGCAATCATATTAACAGTAAATGTCAAGTTTGAAGAGGAAGATAGCACGTGCAAAACACACCAAACAGCTCTGCATTATTGTAACTGCAGATGAGAAACGTAGCAAAACAAATGATATGTTCATGATTGGAATTGCATTCAGGCATAATCCTTCAGAATTTATTAACTGACCCTCTTTTATTTTTGATTTTCGTTATAGAGTATATCTATGTACAAATTACTGCAATAAAACACAAATACTTAATAATTTTTCTTTTCCTTGGACTGATTTTGTAACTCCCATGGTTACTATTGAGCTTTATTTATTTATTGTTTGTTTGTTTGTAATTAAGCACAAAGCTACACAATGTGTTATCTATGCTCTGCCCACCACGGTATAGAAACTCGGATTCTAGCGTTGTAGCTCCACAGACATACCGCTGTGCCACTGGAGGGCTTTTATTTATTAAATGACTTAATAACTGAACTTAAATTATTTATTTATACTAATAAATAAAACTGGTTTATATTAATGTAGCTTTTGGTGACTTTTTTTGCAATTAAATATGCAGATAGTGTTTTATCTATTTTAAGTAAAATAATAAAAATCCCTACGTAAAGTTAAGGAACATATTTATAATGTAATTTTTTTTCCAATTCAGTTTCTATATTTAGAACTACCTAGCTGTGAGTCCAGCATAAAGAAAAAACAAAACGCTGAAGTAACCAACACTTTCATAAAGTGTAAGCCAAAATGCGAAAACCCGTCTGCATTCCTTACATGGTGGACAAGTTTCATGATACTTTTTATGGGCCTGCATGCTTTTCCAACATTGTTTCTGGACTACTAAGATCACAAGACAATCTGTACATTAGATCTTTCTGTTGACATTCATTGCTAATACCTGTACTAAGCACAACCACTGCTGTTCTTTATCTCTCTAATAAAATTGCTGAAAGCTGGGTGAGATATATGCGACTTTACAGATGGATCTAACCTTTAAATCATTCAAATGTTTTAAGTATTTTTTCAAGACTTGATTCACTTTCTTTTAGTAACTATGTTAACGAATAGAGTTAAATAAGCCTCAAATCAAAGTCATTTGCTGGTGATGCAATTTTCTCAGAATTATGTTTTGCTTTATATATTACATAATTATTATAGATGTTATCCGACCCACATAAAATGTTACATGACTAGTATAACATCTTACAACCGATCTAGGCATTATATATACAACCAATAGAGATTAAATTTATGCGACCAATATAGATATTATACTGCTTATTTTACATCTCAAAACAAGTGTAAGTATTGCCAAGCAGTCACTAGTCCGACATATTTTTAACTTGTTTTTTCTTTAACGTTGTCTATGTTAAGCTTTTCTTAAAACTAACCAACACAAATTGTATGAAGCATAATAAAATATATTGATCAAGTTAAGAAAGAATCCATTAATGATAAAAAAAACTACTGCTAAAAACTTATTAGATATGTTTGTGTGCGCATTTTAATAGATATTTGATATTTTAAATTTGAACGTCACTTTATGTTATACTCGAACTAAAGGGCCAGGTCAAAGGCCCTAAGGTTCAAACATAGCCATCCCACATTTATAACTGCTGACTAGAGAGAATGAAATCAGTCTTCAGCAACCGCACTTACACAGTCTTCCAAATAACGAGCACAACTGAATATGAGGCGTGAGTTCAAAACATATCGCGGTTTCTAGCCGACGACCTTCCGATTAGTAAATGCTAGCAATATTTAACCTGTATTTAACAAAACTAATTTCTACTAATTTCTAATTTGATTGAAAATTTGTATATATGGATAAGGTGGTAAAGCTGCTTTAGGAGTCCTGAGGCAGTGTGGGTTTAATCTTCTAGCCTCTCACGTACGAGTACCACCAGAATAAATTTATCCACACAAGCAATAATAGTTATCCATGAAACTGAGGTAAAGTATTAGATAGAAATATTGAAATACGTATCATAAAACTGGCATATTATTACTGCAATTTCGGTACGAGGATTGCACACGAGTGAACATAATTTTGTAATATCGGTTAATGAAATGACACTCACACACATACACGCTTTGTGCTTAAAAAGGTTTTTTATGTATTTTTTTTTCTATTTTTAAATTAATTTTCGACTGTGTGATTATGCACCTCACGCATTGCAGAATGATAAAAATGATATATAAAATAATGTAATATGTTAAAGGAACCAGTACAAAACCATAACTAATGTTATGTTTTTAACACCCAATCACACACATGCAAACCAGTACAAAAACATAATATTAGTCGTGGTTTTGTACTGGTTTCTTTAACAGATTACATTTTATATTATATATGCTTATATTATTCGTTAGATCATTTTCATCACTCTACAATGCGTGAGATGCATAATCACACAGTCGAAAATCATGAAAAAAACTGCAACGTTCTTCTCACACAACAGCGAATTTTTTCTAACATTTTCTTCCTGGTGTCGTTATTTTATAAATGTAATCAGTTATTTGTGTTAGACACTGAATAGAGTATGTGGTGAGCTTCAATCTACTGTTTACTGATGTTCAATTTCAGATGAACTGTTGATAGATATTGTTTATTCTAATTAAAGAATCAAGTTGCCGGAAGAATAAATCAAATCAACAAAGAAACTTTAATCTGACAAACTTTATTGCAACAATTAGGCCCATAGAGCTAAATGTTTATAAAATACAAGTATTACAAATATTAATATTTTTATTATTGTTAAACCTCATTGATCATTAAATAATTTACTAAAATGTCCTGGATGAAACGAAACTGACAGAAGAAAGAGCTTGTATTTAATTATTAAGTTCGTTAACTATGATTAAAAAAATTAAGCAGTAATCAATTTTTAAATCTCAAACTGCAATTTGTACAAAACTAACTTAACAAAGAAGAATGAAAGTATGCAGACATGAATTTATTTGTTGCAACAGCGTGATATTTTTTCTATGTCAAAAAATTGTGTGTCCCATTTATTTAAAATGTGAAATGGAAAGACATTTTTTATAAAATAAATTCATTATCAGAACCCATTAGCGCACTTTATCGTTACAGCCTTAGCAAATACACGTGTGCTGCAAGAAAGTATTTTTGACCAGTCATAAAACATTTTTACTTAGTTCCTTGTTTAAATAAAACAGAACATTGCAACTAAGACAACGCATGTTGTTATTTTTATTTTACGAAGTTTATAACTTTTGTGAAACATCTTGGAAGAACCTAAGACTCCGTCTCTAATTTATCCTTTAAATTAATAAAACACATAAAAACTACTTCTGATAGAAAAATAAAATAGTGTAAGTTCATCAGTGTCGCATATGTTTTATTAAAAGTCTTCATGGGAGTGTAAAATCTAGTAGAGATAAACAAATGGAAATAATAGCTTAAGTAAAATATAACTATCAATAGCGGTGTATATGACCGACAATTATTCAGTGTAGTAATGAGTGTATTAACAAGAAAATCTATAAAACTCTGCTTGGACATATTGATGAGAGTTAATCTATCTCAGCAAGTTTCCCTCTCCTATTTTTTATTGGTAAGTAATCATACAGGCTTCGTGGCACACTTCGTGACGAATTTCCTGTTATTTGTTTCTGTTCATTCAACCACGTAATTTCGAGGAAATGAAAGGGTTCGTAATATATATAATTAATTTTACAAAGCTTCTATACATTATCGTCAAAAGCAAAAAGAGTAAACTATCAGCAATAGTTACTTAAATACAGTTTCATGTCAAAACATTCTACCACATGGTTTAGAAGCAAATGTTCAGTCCTTAACATGTGGTATTTAAAAAGGTAGTGCAATATACAGTATAATATCATTTACTTTGAGGTAGACAGCAGTCTTTTACAGTGTATTCTTAGAACAGAAATTAAACAAAACATAGCACATGGACAGTCGTCTTATACCTGGAGAACTTATTTGATTAATTTGTGATCAATTCCTGATTCGTAACTTTTACAGATAGTGCTTATAAGTACGCTCAAATAATTTTAGGAATGGGAGCATAAGAATGAGCAGACATTTTCCATTGATCAAAGTGTTGCAGTTTATATTTGAAGACATAATTTATACGTCTAACTACCTAGTTTACACGATGTCCTGGCTCTCACAGTTGATATCTACAATAAAGTTGAAGTCATGTTGCAAGAAAAGAAAGTCAGTTAGCGTTCTGGGATTGTAAATCCAAGATTTCCTACTTCGCAATCCGTTGCCGCAAAAATACGCTCGGTACTTTGGGTTCCTGGGTGCACTATAAGATTAACGATCAAATACGACTATTAGGTCAGACAATAATAGCCAAAGAGTTAACTTTGGGTGTTGTCGAACAGCTAGCTACCCTCCCTCTATTCTACCAGACTTAGAATCAACTAGCGCAGATAGCTCTGTGTGTAACTTTGAACGAAAATTCTGAAACACATTAATTCCTTGTCACCTAATGTCATATGTTTATTTTTCTGTATAAGCGAATGAGCTTTTACTTCTGTGTTATCAACTTCCCAACATTGTATTATCTCGCTCTTATTTTAAGCATTCATTTTGGTTGAGAATGAAAATATGAAAAATTAGCATTCTTTACAATGCAACATAAATTTATAAATTTCAGTAATACTAAAAAATTATGTTCAGCAGTTATTTTTTAAATGCCTTCTTTTTTATTTTAATTTAAGAACTAATCCCTGTTATTCACCTAATATGATATTATTGTATTATTGTTCCCCTGGTGGTAATGATATTGTATTAATTAAAAACATTATATTATGACTTTATATTTGCTATTTCTAAATTGAGTTCCGATACAAATATTTGTATTTCATAGCCTCTGCAGACAAAATCATTAATAGGTGAGGCGTGCATTAGTGATTAGCATATCAATCTGTGGATCAAACGGTCTTGGGTTCGCGACGTTGTGATGCCGAACACTCTTTGCTATGGGCGCGATATAGAAGTTACTCGGATCAAATATTTTAACAAAGCCTCTGTGGCAGCGGTTACTGCTCTATGGCTGCCTTCTCCCTCTTTCTCTCTCTGGTCAGTAGTTCAAAATTAGGAACGATTATACGTGAATTTTGAAAATCTCCGGGTTGGCCGTTAAGGTTACATACATATAAATTGTCTGGCCTGGTTTGAATTTCGCGTAAAGCTACATGAAGGCTATTTACGCTAGCCCTAGTTTAGCAGTGAAAGACTAGAGGGAAGGCAGCTAGTCGTTACCACCCACCGCCAACGCTTGGGCTATTCTTTTACCAACGAATAGTAGAATTGACCGTTA
Organism: Limulus polyphemus; assembly: GCF_000517525.1. Lineage (NCBI taxonomy): Eukaryota > Metazoa > Arthropoda > Merostomata > Xiphosura > Limulidae > Limulus > Limulus polyphemus. The sequence goes on along the minus strand of NW_013665861.1, from coordinate 641,149 downwards.
CATTATAAGTTCCCACGGCTGAAAGGGTGATCATGTTTGGTGGGAGGAGGATTCGAACCCGCAAACCTCAGTTTGCGAGTCAAGCATTCTAACCAAATGGCCATGACAAGTCCTATAAATTGTCATTGAGGTGGAAAATTTTAATTCTTACCTCTAACATATTGTTTAACTGGTCACGTTAAGTCCTCGAATGTTAATATTATACCTAATACATAAGAACGTATTAAAACAGTTTCACGTATTGACAAAAGAAACTTAAGATGGAAATTGCGATAATATTATTTTGTTTATATAAATTCCTTTCTTTAGCATCATACTGTATTACATATATAGTTTTGATCCAACTGAGTTTCCAGTAGATTCTAAGTTCGTCAATTTGAAGAGTACTTGAAAACGTAATTAGCGATACCAAAAAAACAAAAAAAACCTTTCCTAATGAGAACAACTTGGGTAAACTTTATAATGAAATATTTATGACGTCTAGAAGTTTCATTCTAATCATTTCTAGTTTTACACACCAGTATTGATTAAGATATATTTCGACCTAATGAAGTAAACAAGAAACGTTTTGAGCAAATTAGAAATTTTCCTTTTTTTTCTGTTTAACTGGTTGCAAACACAGTGTCTGCATGAATAAACACTAAAGGAAGATTGTTTAGAAGCTGAAATAGCTGAATGTTTAGAACCACATGACTGAATATTTGTTTTGTGGTTACAAATAAAAAACAATTGCGTATCTCAGGCTTATTGTATTTTGGCACAAAGTGAGAAAATAACTACAAACGTCACAGAAGTGTTGTTGAAAAGAAATTGAAAACGTGAAGGTTGAATTTGAGAACAAAGAAAAATGAAAGAAAAAACCCAATATTATAAATGTGACTATAAATACTGCCAAGTAAAACAATCAACGCCCTACTTTCACTGCTCAAATTGTCCATTTATAAATACTTAATTGGTTAATCATTTTATGTCAGCTGCGGTCAAGAAAATCTGTGAATAAATCAGCCAATAACAATTGCAGTTGAGTCAGCAAGTATTTGTTTTTGCATTGAAAATATATGAACATTATTTATTTCAACTATTATCAACATACAAGATACAACACTCAAATAAGATGCTTCAAGAAGATTTGTTGTAGAAATTTCTGAAATACTTTTCTTATACTTTTTATGACACCATAACATATATGTCAAAGCTGGTTAGCCGACCAACATAGTGAGTCAACAGTAAGTATATGGACTTATAACGTTCTATTTCTCGTGGTGGAAATAGCGCATATAGTCTGCTGTGTAGATTTGCGCTAAAACGAACTGACCAAAAGTGTTTGGCAACTTGCAATTAAAAATAAATTAGCTTGTATATATCTTGTTTGCTTCCACAAAATGCCTTTGGTTTGACAAGGTGCAAATGAACACACACATATATATATATATAAAGTGTAATGCGTCATTTATTGTTTTTTGCATTTTATGAAAACATCTTAAGTATTTTAGACATATCAATGATGATTTGTTAAAACAATATCGGCACTAAGAAAACGAAAAATCAAGAATTCTCTCCGTTTTCATTAAACTCAACCAGCTACGATTGTAATAACTTACTAACTGAAACCGTTAGTATGAATCTTTTTCATGATTCATATTTTGTCGTACTTCTCCCCAAATATAAAACTTTACTTAAATTACACCAATAGATAAAATGTAATATAAAAGGTTAAGAGAGTAACAAATGATTTCATAATGTACTATCTGGCTAGCAATTTCTGAGACTATTTTGTATAATTACTTTAGTTAACTTTATTTTTTCTTACAGATTAAAACATAATTATCTATATCTTGTTATTTGACGCGGAAATTAAACAAACAGGTTGTTTAAATAGTGCTGTCTTACAGTTTTTAATACAAACTAACAGATACATGACACGACAAATCCTAGATATCTTGTTCAGACGGTTGAGTACGTTATATTAAAGCGATATCAAGTTGTGGTGAAACAGAATGTATCAGAACTAAATTTCAACATTATTTGGCGTTACGTAGGTAGTGTGATGCCACTAGTACTGATGAATCTCCACACCTCTTGCATCAGTTCTCAAGTAAACTCGGTCCCTCTGTCACTCAGAACTTCTTTTGGAAAGCCCACTCTGCAGAATACTTCCTGGAGGGCATCTGCTACTCTATCTGTCTCTATCTTTGGCAGTGTTATGGCTTCTGGATAAGGTGACGCATAGTCACCACATACTGGTTGCCTTTGTCAGATACAGGTGCTGGTGGTCCAATCAAGTACACCTCTACTCTACTGAATGGCTCTTCTGTGAGAGCCATCTCACCCAGTGACACCTTGGCTACTTTTCCTCTAGGTATCAGAATTCAAAACTACCATCCTTTGTTTAATAACTTTTCTGCCTCTGGTGAACTATCATAATTTTGTTTATAGAAACATTTGAATGAGAAATCCTCTTCCATACAAAAATAGACGTTTTATGATTACATTATAGAGCTAAATAGAGTTTTCTTCTAAATTTATCGAAATTTAGAAGTAATATTAGAAGTTAATGGTTCCATATCAGAAACGCTTGAGGTTAGTTTGGCAAAACTGGAAATAGATATCACTCTAGTTAATTTGTGGAAATATTAAACTGTTTAAAATAAAGACAGAGTCAAATACTTACATGATAGGTGCAAAAGACCTTAGCTGTTCACGAACTACTGTGAAGTTCACATTGGACATGTACAAGGAAACCCAGACGAGACAAAGAACGAAAAAAAAAGCTGATTGAAAATGATGTTATATATCTAAAAACCAATTCCCTGAAAAACCGAGAAAAAATTGCAAAAAAGCCTTACAAATAGCATTAAAAAGTCAAACACAGAGAAGATTTCAAAAAGTTCAGTCTTAAGAACTCTGCAGAAATGTAATCTTTGGGTGAGAGTAGCAGCAAAAAAAACCCATACTGCAAAAAGAGATTTGTATTCTGGTCTTCGGAACAGTGGCACAAGGTTTTTTGGACAGGCATGCCTAAATATGAAATGATTGGTTCCAAGTGACTTGTATATGTTCGCCGAAGTATCAAGCAATGCTTTTGGAAGGATTACTTTGTGTCAACAGTCAGGCGTGCACGTCACTCTGTGATGGTTTGGGGCGCAATAGCAACAAATAATGTTGGCTTTCTTCACACAATTTTTAAAATCATGGATCATAAGGTAATTAGACAAAACTTTATATCTCTACAAAATAATTATCGTGGACACACTTTCCAGAAAATTTGTCTGAAGAGAGGCACACAAACACACACATACATATATATATATATAGAAACATAAAGATATCTCCAGCGAATGTAATGACCACCAGACCTCAGATACTTAGAATAAATCTGAGAGTTACTGGAATCCATACTTATTGAAATTACTACCTGTACTAAAGAAAGCTTCTGGCCGCAGTTTCAAGAAAAATGGAATCAAATTACGCCAAAAAAATTGAGAAAACATGTAGACACAATATCAAAAATATATCAATCTGTTATTGATGCCAAATGTGGTAGATATGTTTTATTTATTTATTTAATTCCTCAAAATAAAGTCACACAGCATTGGAGTGTAGCATGAATTTATTTACGTTACACTTTGAAGTTGTTGTTTGAAGTTAAGGACAAAACTACACAATAGGCTAGCTGTGCTCTGCCCACCACGGGTATCAAAACCAGATTTCTATCGTTGTAACTCCGCAGACATACCGCTGTGCCAATGGGAGCATACACTTTGAAACAAAAAACTAAATACCACGTTTACCGTACATAAGGAAACAGTGTTTTGTAAAATCTGGCGAATACATGTAGAAACTCATGAGATACTGTAATTATATTATTGTTTATAGTCTTTTGGTGTAGCCTTTGTGCTACTGATTTACTTAAAAGTGATTATTGGAACTGATATCCCAGTACAGTGGACTATTAATGGAAACTTTCTCATAATTTGTGATGTAAGACTGATTTCGCAATGGAAGATGCAATGGAAAGTGCATGGTGTTGAGTAACACTGCATAATCATGGATGTCATAATGACCATCAACGATGGAAGCAGTAGTTCAAAGGGCAGCTCGTGACTTGAACATGTTCTTTAAAGTACGATTTATTTTCATTATCAATCGTACGAAGACAAACTGTCTATTTAAAACTTCAAGCCTCCATTGAGGGCTCTTATGGCTCTTTAATGTTTATTTTCTCTAAAAGTTTGTTTTGTTTGTTTGTTTGTTTTAGCGCAAATCTCTATCCATCACGGAGAATCAAGCCCGGAATTTTAACGTCAAAAAGTCCTTAAACTTATAACTAACCTACTCTGAGATGTTTATCAAAATTTTAAAGTGTTTATTTCAAAATAAGATAGTGTTATCGTAAAAATTAAAATTAATAGTTATTGATCTATAAGAAATGCATGATATGGATTTAACAAAATTATGAACCAATGATAACAATAGTACTGAGTTTCAGGTAAATAATTGGCAATTTAAGTAAATAAAATTTTGTTTATGATATGTCGAACTCCTTTGAGAGTATTGTAAGACATGTAACAGTCTTACTTTCGCATTTATATCTAGCAAACTTGACAGTTTTTAATTCTTCCGGTTTGTCACTGGGCTAACAGTGATTAAATTATGGTCACAATTACAGTTGAAGTTTGTTTGTTTTATATATATAATAATGAAGTGGTAGTTTGAATGATTTGATTACAAACAATTGCATTCTTATTTAAGGAAGGTGTCCATGGGAGTGAAGGTTATCAATCATCTGTCTGAAATTAAGGTCGTAAGCACCAGAATATTGTAGCACAAATGGTTGAAGGATGTGGTTACCTATCTCAGAATGTAGAGGTTCTAAAATACATCAGTTCCTAATATCGTTAACACCACCCTCCAACTACTGTCACAGGCGCCATGTTGCTGTATTAAACATCCTATATGGATGTGGTTCCATATACTTCCTAAGTTAGTACAAGTAGTATACTTAGCCGTTTAGTTAAGGAGGCTAAGCTATAGAAAGAATATTGTTACAAATGTTTTAGCACTATTGCATATAAGTTGTTTCGTTTGCCATTCAAATCAGCCTTGTCACATGTACACATGTACACTGACAAGGAATCCAACTGTAGCTGAGGACATCTGATTTTAATAATGAATCTGAACCCTGCGACTATAACGAGCTAGAACTGACAGTTAACAGTCGTGTGCTCGCGCCGGCGATAATGTTTTGCCTTGTCCTGGTGTCCAGGCAACCAGACCATTAGTTTGGAAGTAGCTTTACATCATTTTAACGATACTTGGATACAATTGCATAAATCGATTAATTAACCTCCATTTGTCCGATAGATGTTCACTCACATAAGTAAAAAACCCAAATGCATTCTTTAAGATCGATTCAGAATTCAAGAACAATTTGGTGTCCTTTAAATCTGTGATTTACTTCAAAGTGTCAACTGAGATAAATGTCCATTAGAACACTATATAAATATAGGCCGAATTACAAATAATTTATATTTCATTCAACATCATAGTTAGCAGCTTGCACTATCAGTTAATACTAACTATTAATTAGTTTCATATTAAGACTTAGGTGGTCGTATAAGCTATTAACCACAACGACGTTTCGTATCCGATCGTCACAACCTTACCACATTTGTATCTTATATCACATTACTACACCTAAGACGCGTGATTTTAAAATGATAGACTATAGGGAAGGTAGCTAGGCAACACCACCCGCCAATTCTTGGACTACTCATTACCACCAAATGACATGTTCGGCAATAGGTGGAAGTAAAATACACTTACAGTTGACGAAAGAGTAGCTAATTATAGTAAGTGCTTTACATTTTTAATGTGTTTCTTTAGTAAGAAAAACAAATCATAACTGATCGTAATAGTCATTACAGTTGCAAAAGGCATTGAATATAAAAAAAACTTTATTATGATGCAATGAAATATATTATCCTCATTATGTTTCAACTTATTTTTCTTTTTATTATTCTGTACATTTGAATAATTACAAGCATTATATTCGCAAACTTAAGATATTTTTCTGTAATTTGCCCATATGCATACTCGTATCTTTTTTTTCCTTTTAATTAAACCAAACAAGCACAGAATTTTTTCGCTTTATTCTTATTTTTTGTAGTATTTACTCAAGCGCGTTTGTTATTACTGCAAACAACGCCTGAGCTGATTCCAAGTACAACAAAGAATGAGCAAATTACTGACAAGACTACAACATGGAACTTGCGTGTTTGAAGTCTAGCTCAGCTTATGTATCTTCTTCGTATGGAAGGTCAATCCCGATAACATTGGCCCGTTGAGGACCAAAGTGAATTAACTACAATCGATTGGATTCTACTGTCTTCTTGATGCTTGTTTCGTGAAGAAATTTTCCTCAAGAAAACTGTCTTTCTTCTTATCTAAACTCACATATTTCATAGGTATTCATGGTAATAGATGTGAAAATGGATTGTTGGAAGAAAATATAAAAATGTGGACTTACATTATACCGCGCGATGTAATTCTTTGTGCCGCTCTTTCTGAACGAATGTAAATTCAACCAGTGAAGTTTTCACATTTCTTTGGTACATTTGTTTTTAGAAACATTTTTGCTGTGTACATAGGGTCCAAATACTACCTGATATAGTAGGTTTGAAGTTTTCCAAACCAAGCTCAGATTGCTATTTTGTGTTTCTAAAACTCAAATGTATATTTTCTCAACTGTTTAAAAGAGAAATTCTGACAAATTAACACTTGACTATGCGACAAAATGCGTCTCATATATATTAATAAAGTGCATTTGAAAGATCTAAACATTAAATCATTCCTCTGTTCCCAAAGTGCTTTTGATTATTCAGTGTAACGTGAGCTAATTTTTGAACCCTGTATAAAATTAATGATTTGCATAAATATTACCTCAATCTAAATAATTAGAAATTTAAAATCACACATTTCATATTTAATTTGGTTTTATGATTTTACTTTTTCATTACACAAATGAACATGTTTCAAGTTACGTATTCATATATATCACGCTAACAAATGTATATATGTAAAAATACACTTTGCAATTCAGGTGCCATCATCTGAGCTAAAGCATATGTATGTATATATATATATATATTTAATTTCACACAGGTATCTGTCACTAAGAACAAATATATAAATGTTTTTCCAGGAAACGTACAGCGACGCTGAATTCAGCACATCAACATGACGCAATTTGCATATGATAGCAGAATTACCTCGCATTTATAGTAAACCAGAAAACACGTGGTAACTTACTTTCCTTTTTGCACACATAATGTTGTAAAGAATCTTCTACAATATCCATCTTCAGTACTATTATATTATGGCTGAATTTATCATAGTTTAGATCTGATCTGAACATTATCGATAGTTCGAATTATTTAGGTACATATAAAAAATATATATGAAATAATTCAACAATAAATTATATTTCATTTACCTTCACAATAGGCACTATATCCTCATTTTTGGGTTCTCGTTTGTCGAATATTCAATATATAAAATTGTAAGCCTAATTTTAATTAATGAAGGCCTCTTTTTGTTCAAATCTTTATGGAATTAAATGAACCATGTAACCATCTGTTTGAGGTAATACGTATTTAACTACCAAGTTAATTAGAAACAAATTATACAATTATATTTAGGTTATCTGTATTTCAAGTTAACGTTAATTAATCTAGTCTGAGATAAAGTTTAGAACCAATCTTATTCCAGTATTTACTTTTATGTGTTTAGACTGAACAGATGTTTTTGAAGTTTCGTTCGAGATATTGTGGCCTGAATTTATGAGAATCAAAATCTTTCTCATTTGAATGGATACGCCAATTTAAATTATATCTCAAGGCATACCAATTAAACAAGACAAAAGTTATTTTGAAGTTTATGTTCGATGTAATTGTATTACGATACACGCTATTAGTCTTCATGAAGGATTGGAGATAATATTTGTAATTTATGTTTATCTTTATAGTCTAATAAACTTTACCTGTATCTATAGATAAATTATTAGGTTTGTTTGGTCACATTTTACTATTTATGATTGTTTTCGTTTGTTTGTTGTTGTTTTTTTCGAGGGAAACACGTTAATTCCTATAGTTGAATAAAGATCATTCATTGAATGTTATAAAATTTTTCTGGTGAACGTAAAATCATAAAACAAGGAATAATGAAAACAACAATGTGAAATCAGCAAATTAACTGCTCGAAGAGGTAATTTGTAATATCCGTTGTGGAAGCACGTTTCATATGAGTTACAGCTAAACTGTGTTCACATTAAGAACAGCTGCTTCGCAAAATTTTTCTTCTCAGACTCGAGCTACAAAGATTGCTTTCTCTACTGCTTTATCTGTCTCAGTAATATTCCTTGAAGGTGTTCTGCCAAGTACGGTAAATTCTTTCCTTTCATTCTGTCAATATTTGAGTCTGAAAATCTGATTATGGCCCTGACTCAAGACACTAAATTATATTAGTTGAGTGAATCTCAGTGATCAAAAAGTAGTCATGTTTCCCGTTGTGGTTTATATTTTTGATATAAATGCGTCACGATCTTTCTTAAGATTTTTTTTTTATATAAAATAATTATAGACGGTTCGCAGTATCCTATATAAGATGTACTCATATGTATCATTTTAAAAAATCAAAAACTGCATCTCTTCACTTAGACTCACGTTAGGGACACTCTAAGAAGTCTAAGGGAATGAAAGTAATTCTATGAGTTCTAACATATACGCTTTCATTCAACCATCAGTTAACAATTATTTTGCATACCGAAAATTTTTAAGTAACTTATTAAGATAATAAATATGTTAGAATATCTATAATCGAAAGTATTGTTAAAATCCAAAGTTTAGAATTAAGATTTATAGAATTTATATATGACATTTGAAAATACCTTTGTCATCACTGTAATCATAGAACGATTACGAAGCAACTAACCATACATTATGTAGTAATAAATACATTGAGATATTCTGGTTTGAAACAATATAAAGTGAAGAATGTGCTATTAAAATGAGTGTAAAAATAAGTGGGAATTATAGTTAATTTTATTTTTAAAACAATAGGAAAATATTTAGGACACAAATGGAAAGGAATGAAAAGACTAAGGGAAAATAATTGATTGATTAAATCACATAAGTTGGTAATAGAGTTGACTGAGTATTAAGAGGCAGAATGGTTCATGATTTTTACACAGAAGAATGTGTCTGATGAGCTGCAATCTCAGAATATTCATCACAGACTAAATTTTCCGGTGCTTCCCAGAAAACGAAAGATTCAAAATTATTTATTGACGTTTAAGAATGATGATAGTCTTCCATGGTGATCTTATCTGTGGGTCCGAAGATGACTGATGAGGTCGATCTGAGATCAACAGATTCTGATGCAGCTTGGGCATGTGTTTCCGAGTAGAATGAGTGGTCCTGGATTGTTCCATAGAAGATGCTTGTGTGTGACTTCTTTTCGTAAGGAAGCTGTTGTACACCGACTTCTACACGATTCTTGACACAATGAAGCCTTGATCCAATGACAAGAAGACTAAGACAATTAATGTCCTCGGTCTGCTTCAGTCGTTGAGATTCTGACATCTTCTTCTACTCGTTCCTCGTTGGGAACTTCCACACCCTGCTAGTGCTGCCTTTGTCTAGTCGTAAGTGTTATCCCCTGCTTATTTCGCAGCTAACCTTCATTGAAGGTCATCCCACTATCTGCCACCTGTGGAAGCTCTGGATATCAACACAGCACTGTCTTCACTTTTCCAATATCCTCAGAACTCATATAAATGGAATTTGCTTTAACATATCTCAGTTAGCATAATTTCGCACATAAACGATTAGATATTATACAGTAAAGAAGACTTTATGGTATTTGAAATTTAGTAGCAATAATAATCTTATGGTAAATATTGGTTCATAAATCTATTGTATCAATAAATTATGGTCGTTGTTGCTTTTTGGCGCAAAGCTACACAATAGGTTATCGACGATCTGTCCGCTACGGTGAATTGAACCCCGAATTTTAGCGTTGTATGTTCGTAAACTTATCGTTGGCTCCCCGGGAGGAATATTAAGTAAAGATTAGTCTAACAAGCACATGAAAATCCAATACCTTTAGTCATGATTACGTTAACTCAGATAAATTTAATTGCAAATGAAATACTTGCTCATCACAAATTTCAAGTAAAACAATAAAAGCTTACAAATTAAAACGTATAACACTGGGCAACAAAAAGTATTTCTCTGCTACTAGAAAAAAAATAAAACTGTTTCTGAGTAATTTGACAATAATGATTCTAAAAATCAGGTTGAAAGTTACTTATCACTTCTGGTTTTAGATTTATGATAAATTTATTCAAAATATTCCTATGTATCTTGAAAATAACAACTTGTTTCTTTAATAACTTTATTTATTCATTGAAAATCACATTTAAGAATGTTTAAAAACCATACATCAGAGCAATACCAGTTAATAAAAGCAATGAGTATAAGATTACATACTGAAAACACATTCCGGCTATGCTTAAAACTTTCATTATGGTATTATTTTTTGTTACAAAGTATCTGCTTGACTTAAGTATGTTCTCACTTTCACGCTGTGAGAACACACAGTAATCTCCCATCATCGAAGGAATTCATCGTCTTTGACATCGTTGTCCCATTGTAGAAATATATTGGTGGAAGCACTAATCATTCTCATCTCTCACTGCACCTACATCATTTGGAAAGAAGTCTAAATGGGGGTGTAAGAAGTTCATCTTTAGTGACATCCCAGATCACATTTTCCTATAGTTCTAGAGCATATAATCATTCATCATGCATAATTTCATCTCTGTGATTTCCTAAGATATTTTTGAAAACCGGTTTGAATGATTTCCAGGAAGCAATTTCTTTCTGATTGAGTACGGTTTTAAAATCATCATCATCCATCAGCATTCCCCGAATCTTTGGCCCAACAAAAATACCACCTTTCATTTTTGCTTCATTGATTTTTGGAAACTTGTCAAACAGATATTTAAAATCATAACCATCTTTGTTTCCTTCTTTTACAAAATTATTCAGGAGTTCAAGTTTAATATTAAGTGGGGCAGAAACACATTTTGAGAATTTCCCAAGGGTTGATACTCGATGTTTTGCTTCCCTAATATGCAATTCTCTCTCACTGGTAATTCCCTTTTTTAAATGATTTTATCATCTGGGCTGTCCAAGAGACACAAAAGGCAAAAATGTTTGGTATACCCACTCTACAGGCCTAGCAGGAGTGGAATAACTTTTACATCAGGACATATGTTCATATTTGATTGCCTCAAGTATAATATGCATGCTTTGATAAGTTTCATTCAAGTTCACAGCATGAGAAATAGGAATAGATGGCTTAGTGTTCCATTGTGCAAAAATATAGATTTCAGACTAACTTTACATGAGTCAATAAAAAGTCTCCATTCTTGAGGATGATGTTCAGTACCTAATTCTTCCATTAGTACATCAACATTTGTATAGAAACACAAATTATCTTGTATGTGAGAAACAAGACTCTGATGACGACTTTATTAAATTGAAACTTTTATTCTTGGAGCTAACATATTCAATCGCTGTAAACTAGAACCAAGAAGTTCTCCATGTTGCTTTGATAGAGACAAGTCACAACTCAGATCATTTAGTTCTTCTTGTGTGATCAGATGTGGCAGTTTATGTTGAGGTGCCACAGGAATAGAATTACTAGATGAAAAGTATGAAGATTATTCATTGTCTTTTTTGCAGGATAACTCTTCTGTTTCCAATTGCTGGTGAATGTGGCACTGGAAGACGTTACCCATGAAGTACTGATTTCATTGCAGATACAATATCTGGATATTTAATGCAAGGCGATCAAGTGATGCAAGTTAAGTCAGAAAAAGGTGAAGTTAGACTGTGTGATTGTTCGTTTAGCTGTAGCAGGCGATATTTTAGAGTGAGTTCCCTATCTTAACAGAGATAAAGAGAACTTTTTTCTTGTTAAAGGATGTTCTAAAGTAATTGAACCCGCCTGTGTGGACTTTGACAAAAAGGAGACAATTGTTTAAAGTTCTGAATACAACTGTGGTGACCCATGAATTAACGTAAGTGAATCTTTCGCAGATTGTGCAGAAAGAAGCAGAGTAGCGAAAAATAATTCGTCTTGTCAATTGAGTTCTAAAGTAATTGAACCAGCCCGTGTGGATTTTTGAGAATACAGGTAATTATTTAAAGCTTTAGATACAACTTTTATAACCAATAGTGAAAGGAATTTTTGTACATACGTTTGACTTGTTTTGAAAATATTATTTTAAAACAAGTGGATTGTGTACTTTCCCTTTATTGTTGGCATTTATTGCAATCAAGTCACAGACAACTACTGAAAAAGAATCCCAGCCCATATTCAAAATCTGACAAATATCATACATGTATAAAAAACAGTTATAACTTTTGTACAATGAAAATGAATAAGAATGAAACGTAGTTTATTTTTGGAGTGAAACTAGATCCTCTAAGAACTGATAACAGGTCCTCCAATGCAGAAGTTCATTTTCTACTATCCATGTTCACTTGACATATGGTCTCTTAGGATTTTACAAGAGCTTTTCAAATGTAAGCCAACTCTGCATAAAGATGGAACATTTCGTCCTCCATGCAATAAAAAATATCATTATGCTTCAGTGGATTGTCTTATTCCGAGTTGTAAAGTGCCCGAGCCTCCATCCACCAGACTGATTGCTCTTGGCAATGATATTTAAGGACAGGTAGCTGCTGAAGTGTGGGATGATGTGTTAGACATGCAGAGGGCAGCTCTAGGTTCCCTGGTCATTGGTCTGAGGCCACTTAGCTGACTAATAGACAGCAGCAATCAATATTGATGTTTCCAAGTTGATATCTGTTGTAAATGAAGCTTCTCCTGCTGATTGTTGAGTGGGTGGTATCACAAAGGTCAATATGATGGTCGATGAAAGTTGACCTTTCTGGCACTTTGAAGTTCTCTTAGAGACCCCAGGGCTATCCCATTGGTGATCTCAGCCATTTTCATCATGTCACATATGTCAGCCAGCAACACATTTTCATCTGTGGGTTCTGTCAGTGTAAAAATGATGGTGAGTTTCAGTGTATTGGGCAGTGCGGATATGTAGAATATCCACAAAGTGACCACACAGGAAACTTTTTCTATACCCTCCTTCCATTTTAGTACAAACATTAGCAACAAGAAAAGAAAATTTACACAATTGGCTAGTTTAAAACAAGATAGCCAGAAGAAAGGCATAAATTGCTTGTAGAAAATGTATCCCTCTCAACTGTATACATCCTATTCCACTAAGCCTCATTGGGTCTCGTGCTTTAATTACATTCAGCAGTGCTCTCCATTGTTATCCTTTCCTTGACAACAGCTAACACAGCTACCTTGGGACCTGGCCACATCCCTTTTATTATTGTGTTACTTCTTGCTCCCAAGTGTACATTAATAGTCTGTATTTCAACTGAAACAATGTGTGCTTGCCAGTATTCTTCAATCTGCATGTTTAAAAATATTATACAAAACCAAAATCAATCATTGTTTGCACCAAGCTAAAATTCAGCATTTGTTTGTTTGAAGTTTAAACACAAAGCTACACAATGGACTATCTGTGCTTTGCACACCACAGGTATCGAAATGCGGTTTCTAGCATTGTAAGTCCGCATGTATACCGCTGTGCCACTGGGGGTAACATTCAGCATGGTAGTAAAGTTACTATTTGTGGATTTGTCATTCTATAGTAAATTTCATCGAATCAGTAGTATTTCGGTTTGAAGTAATTGAAGTATCCTTCACTACTGCTAGTAAAAACAAGATACCATTTTATTCCAAGCATAGTGTGATCCTAGCTATTACCCTTCACCTCTTCTATCAGAATTCACTAACTGCTGATTATTTCAGTTTTAAACTAAAACGTTCTGGTATCAGCATTAATAAAAAGATGAAAAGTGCATCTTCATAAATGCTCTACATTTCAGTAATGACAGTTTACCTCATATCTCAATTGAGATAAAATCCTATTTTTCATTTATATGTGAATGGTTATGAAAAAGAAAAGAAAGGATGGAAAAAATGTCAGTAGCGAAAGAAATAAGCCTTAGAGGAGTATGACGTAGTTCTTCATTTTGATTACTTCAAAAAACATAAATGACGAATACAGTTCTATGTAACAGCGAGTTTGTTGACCAAACGTCTGAGGCCAAACCTTTATTAGGCTAGTTCTGGAAAATAAATACATTCTAATATTTATACATACATACTATATACATACTATATGGTAGCATAAAATGTCACAGTTCAAAGTCTCTTCCATAACGCAATACAGAGATACAGGAATTTTTTGCAAGTGTAAATAAACTACAGCGTTTAGATATTCAGAGTAAATAGGTACTATCTTTCATACTAAACTTTAAAATAATTGTGTGTTGGCACTCAAACGTTTACTCTTACGTGGCTAATTATCGATCATTGTTTTAGTAAACACTATATATATGGTCAATTTTTGTAATTTTTACTAAAGTTTAGATACCATTACTATTGCAGTGAAAATAGTGTATATAACTTCGTTATAAAAAGTTACTGATTACTGATGGGGAGAAATAATTACACCTCAAAGATTTATCGTTTCAATAGTTCACTTTTAATTATTTGAGACATATTGGAAATATATGGAGTAAGAGAATTTTAATAATCACCAAAATCAGTAAATTTTGCCTATCTTTACGTGGCCATGTAGTCAATAAAAAATTATACATTTATTGCGTTATACAATAAATATTACAAAATATAGGTCCTCGTAACCAAGCCATAATAATTATATCAATTTTACTATTATTTATGCATTTTTAATCTTATTTAACAAGTCTGTGAAATTAAAAATAACTATTGCATAGTTTATATTATAATATGCTAATCGTGTATTTCCACATACAATTATAGCTATATTATATGATAGTATAGATCATATATTTACGAAATTATATGGAATTACCTCACCTCGTTCAAACTCAGAATGTCGTGTAGTTTTAAAGACAGCGTTAGGAATTTCGGATATTTAAAAAATATATACTACATTGAAGTAATGTTTCTTCACATATTTTCAAAGTCAATAAGTAAATGGTAAAGTATCCCTTGAATATCTTATAATATATTTAGATGCTCAACATCTTGGTGAAATACACTTGGTTACATATATAATGGTTTATATTTAACATGAAGATCTTCAAAAACAAACTTGATTGTGTGCTCACTAATATACATTCTACCGCTACTGAACAATCAGTTTAAAATACTTACAAAATCTTATTATATCTATCTATCTTATGAAAGCCAGGAAGATAACTTGAACTATGAGACTGGCCCTAAGTTTGGTTAAAAAACTAGCTAATTAAATGTTTCTTGAATTTCATAAATTGCTGTTTATTAATTTCTGAGATATTTAAGAACTCTGATAGATAAGTAAGTAGTTATGTACACACTTGGCAATCAATAATACGAAGAAAAAACAGGTACAATAGTTTCTATGAAAAGATCACAGTTTGTTATAGTTTGATTTAAAGTAGGCAGTAATTCTATATGAAAAAGAGGTAAAGAACAATTTTCATATTTTGACCGTATATATAAATATCTATTCACAATCACAAATTTATTAAAATCGAAAAATAATATATGAAAAAGAAAAGTCATTAAAGTAGTTTAGTCAAAAATAACAAGAATGAATATGTAAAAAATATTTAAATATTTACTAAGACAATATGCTCTTCAGCAAGTAACCTAAAACAAATGTGTAATGTTTTATATACATGTATTTTTAATAAAAATACAATGATAGCTACAAAAACACAAAAAAAGTAATGAAACATACTTACAAAGTGATAAAAGTCATCAATACTATAAACTGGGATAAAAAGATTTACGAGATGTCGTAGCTCTGTCAAACTAACATCTTATTACCCATGCTTGCTTCTAGCAAGGAATCGGTATTTAGCTGTTACTTTTCAAGTTATCTGACCAAGGTCAATATCGACTTTACGAAAGACTTATCATCTGGGTCCGCTATGACGACACAGATTAATCCGCCACAGCATGCTCTAACCAATAGCATCGTAACAGATTTACTGACACTGATTTATCGTTCGTTACATGGTATGGTCACAGTGAATGAAGCTGGTTTATCGAACGAGCACCACGGCTTGGACACGATTATTAGAGAAAGTGAGCATTGTCTGCGTGTATACTTCTTTGCAAATTGGACAGGGTTCATGATTGTCCTGCCAGACCATCTCTTTAATTTCACGAGGTACGATATACGTTATTAACCATTGTTTTGAGAGCGAGGAGCGTTGAATCTGAAGAATTATCGATAATACGATACTCACCTCCTTTAATATTCTACCGCATTGACTATTTGAAGGTAAAATATTATACAGAAAAAAAATACGCACGATATTAACGTAAATACAAATCAATACTAATTCCTCAAAGTACCTTTTTTAATGGAGGTAATGGCATCACAACAAAATAAAAGGTTTCATTTTTTCTAAGCTGTTATTAAAAAACATCAGGAAAAAAGTTTTGTTAAGAACTTTAGACAAGCAATGTTGGATAACAGGTACTTAATCAGCTAATCGACATCAAAATTATACCACATAAGACCTATTATCAAGTAGAGTTGTAAATTATCAAAGAAGTTACAAAAGCATTAATTGGAAGTCTGTTAAAAGAGAAAAATATCCGCTATTCTATTTATTTTCAATCTAGAAAATTATCAAGACTACTTGGCACTACAAATAGCTAATACAGAAACCAGAAGTCTTAAATTATGTACATCAGTTTTACAGTGATTTACTGTCGACTAATAAAAACTTGTTAAGTCATAGTAGAGAGATTTAAATTATATTTTAATATGCACGATAAAACTGTTTTAACGCTTGTGTTTTGTTTACCAATGTTAATGTTCCCATTAGATTCAAAGATTCACTATGCTGTTGGCTCTACCAATGAAAACAGCAATAACAATAATTAATTAATTTAAATCTAATTTCTTTGAAAATGTATGGTACTATGGCACTCGAACACAACTCTGCCATTTCAAGTTCCTCGTTAGTACAGATTAAGAATTAAGTTAAACGTATTCGTTACCAACCGGTTTTCAGTTCTGTTACGCTTAAATTGGATGTTTTGTTCGCCCAAATAAAAAAATAATAACAGAAACATTTGCTCGCACTATAAGTATACGACGTAATCATACTCTTATATAGAAACAAGGATTTTTTTTTCTTAAAAATATATCCAAAGCTATCCATTCATGCATTTTGGAAATTAAATATAATTTATTACCTCATATTAGAAAACTAAACCCATGTCATGACCAGTGTAGAAATGGAATTCTGAACATCGTTGGTTCTCAGTTAGATTTATCTTTCAAGGAAGTTTAACGTGCATTTGTTAATTTCGTAATAACGCATATGAAAGCTCTCATTAAATAAAAAAGTCATATCATGGACAGCAAGTACAATTGATTTGGGCTCAAACACACAGTAGTATAGTTTAGTCAAAGTATCTGCCTGTAAACCAGAGTTGCTGGCTCGAATGGCAACTCTTCTTTGGAAACTTCTAGCTCTGTGTTCAATACTTACAACATTAGTACAGCTAAAATGCTAATTGATACGTCTGGCAAAAATGACGATAAACAGATTTTGGACTTTAAAATAGAGAGAAATATCTCAGAAGTCATGTCAGTTTGTATCCTTACAAAAAATTAAATAAGAAAGGAGAACTTCTGCATTCGAAACCTGGTAGATTAGTGGTCAAACTATTGCTTGGGCAAACAGAGCCACAGGTTTGAATCCCATCGGGCCTCAGTTTACTATTGTTCAGTCACTGTCGATCATCACGTGATGATGTGACTTTCATGCATATTTTTGTGATCGAAAACAATATATATTGAGGGTTACAGGTACTTGGTTGACATGAAACAATGTAAAATTAAATAAAAAAATATGTATGCTTCTTGCATACACTTAGATGCAAGCCCTTCAATAGTATTTACTTTAATTAGTTATACTAAATAGGGTAAGGATGCAGTGAATGCATGTACCCCTGCACGTTACATACTTTGTCATTTTGTTTTCAAAAACATTCTATATGTTTTTTGTCCATATTTGGAGAAACAAAATCACTTTCGTCTTTTCTAATTTAGAAGTGACTGAATAGCAGCATTATGTAATTTTATGTCAGTAAGAATATATTTTCAACATTAACCTCGTAAGCGTTCGTAGAATGTAGAATTGTATTTATATTAACATCACTACAATTGTAATTTTTTTTGCCATTTTTCACTGTCACTTTAATGAAAAAGATCTTTGTTATTCATACTTGGAAATGTGATCAATAAGAGAAAAAAGTATTTAAATAGTTATAGACGTAACCACGAAATCTGACAAACAGAAAACCTTTGGAGTTATTATCTTACTGTTACAATGATTCCACATTTCAGGTGTATCACTTTATCGTGTATTTAATCACTCCAGCCTTCTAACGTTTAATATGACAAAAATATACCATATTCAACTCTAGTCGTTACCAGTGGTACCAAGTTTATAAAATCTGCATTTGCAAATGCATTTAATTAATAAACAAAGGCATACTATTTGTTATAAATATCATTTTAGGCTACAGATATTTATTTCATATTCTCTGGATTTATCCATTATGGAATTCAAACCAATACCTTCTTCAATGCTGGGAATATGAATAGTTGTGATATATAATTGGTTTGTCTATTCTAAAAGCCTGCACTCTTACAATCAATACCACTTTTATATGCAGCTCCTCGGAAACGATCAATAAAATATGTTGTTGTTTTTGTTTAGCATTCACACAAACGACAGGCTCATTCCATATTTAACATAAATGTTACAATTTTCGTACAAAGTTTGATGTACCTAAATCCAAGTTTAGACAGCTAAAGTTTTCTCTGTTTTTACCAATTGCAGATTTAAAGATATTTTCAGTGTCATACAAATTACCATTGTAAGGAAAAACATTCTGACTTTTGTATGATCTTTACTATTCAGAATGAACCAGTAAACTTATAGCTTATTACCTTAAAAGAATTAAGACTAATGTAGTGTAGGGTAAAAATTGTATGAACATATTGTAGACTGTCTTTCTCAATAGGTACTAAGTACCAGGTTACTTTATGAGAAATATCTAATTTGTTTAATGCTTATATTATTATACTATAATTTCAACCTAAATGGCACTTACTTTCATTAGAGATAAACTATGTATAACTAATGCTCTAAACTTCACTTTTATAGCATCTAGGGTTATTTTTATAGTGTAAAAAAATCAAATTACATCATGACTTTCGTGCTTTTTGCACGCATTTATTATTATTAAAGACTAAGACAAGAAATTGTAATTGATTTTAAGTACTTATATGTAACCGCAATATTGATTATAAATCATCCAAAAGTATAGTTACACCTGCACATTAGATTTATCTTCGTTTTTGTTATGTAGTAGAAAGTTCATTTATAATAATTAAAACTATATTAATTTATTTACATATGCAACTTTTTTTCATCTCGTGAAAAATTGCACTTTACTGATATTTTCGAGTTATCAATATAAATTGACAGTTAACAATATTTTTTTTTACAAAAATTAGTCAGTAAAAAATTGTAAGTTACAACTATAATTTAACATTGGTTGACTATAATAAATTTTCCATACCTTTTCCTATTTGTTTCAGCGTAA
>NW_013665861.1:607004-620958 GCF_000517525.1 Limulus polyphemus | reverse complement strand
GTAAAAAATTGTAAGTTACAACTATAAATTTAACATTGGTTGACTATAATAAATTTTCCATACCTTTTCCATTTGTTTCAGCGTAACAAGGAAGCATAGATAATGAAATCAGGAGAAGAGTAGATTTCAATAGATATGTCACGTGAAGACTTTTGGAACATTTGCCCATTCTGGATGAAGATTTAGTGCGTGATTTAACACGTTAAAATATAGAAACCACAGTCAGTCTTCTTCTTTGGTTTCTTGTAGAGAGTTAAATAATCAAAATAGAATTAATTATTTTACCTACTTAACTTTCTATCAAAATTTCGACCACTTCCACTTCCACGAAGAACCCATCGTACTGCTTTGTAAAGATTTTTCAGATAAAGGCGAACGCTGTCAAGGACGTGACAGCCACCCTACCGACCCATGTAAAGATGTGATCTGCGGGTTTGACGGCGGCTGCTGCAACTTTAACCATTGATTACTGCCACTCAGCGCCCTCTTCACCGCCAAACATACTGTGTGCTACCCTCTTTGCCCTGAAAACCAGATTTTCTGAGGGGATTAACAAATTAACACTCGTGGTTTAACAAATCAGTCATAGGTTCTGCTCGGTTGAACGTAATTTTTGTGATTCAAAAACAAACAAAAATCTCAAACCCCAGTGCACTGATTAATAAATTCGGTTGCTTTATAAAAATATGGTTTGAACTGGATTTAGTTTTTAAAAAGAGACTCAGATTGATCATAAACTAGTTTTAATTAAACTAACACTATATTTTTATGTGTTTATTCTTTAATATTCACAAATTTTAGGTGATTTTTTAGTGGTCTTTTTAATAATTTATTCACATAAGTTTCTTACAGTTCTCTAGCAGCATAAGGACTTTTAAGACGTAAGGTCTGAAACAAGCTATTTTGGAACATAGCCTTAAATTTGGATAATAGTAAAAATGAAATATGGTGCAAAAATATAAATACATAGATCAAAATACAATACTAGACATGTA
The DNA here is from genome assembly GCF_000517525.1 of Limulus polyphemus. NCBI lineage: Eukaryota > Metazoa > Arthropoda > Merostomata > Xiphosura > Limulidae > Limulus > Limulus polyphemus. The sequence continues at coordinate 619,963 of NW_013665861.1, read as the reverse complement.
CACATACAAGTCCAAATAAACAAATAAATAAACAAACACTTAATGGATAGAAAGATAGGGAAATAAACAGACAAAACACAAGATGATTTTTAATTAATAAAATAACTTTTTTAATGTCTGTATGTTCCATTCAATATTTATTTGATATCAAAATAATATTACAAATTAAAATAATCTCAGTTAATATAGATTTCACAAATCTTGTGATATTTGGCTATTCAAAGGCTAGAAAGAGCAAACAACTAATATTATATATATATATCAGATAGTGCACTAGCGCTCTCTTTATAGGGATGGCACGGACATCCGTATTAATTCAATACAAAAGTCATGTGGATTTTCTTCTCTACAGGTAATCAGAAGCTAGATTTGAAGAGCTACCTGGTATAGTAGCTCTATCTCCGGTATATGTGCCGCTTTTCAGCTATCCAGCGCATCCCAAAGTCGAAACCCGGAGAATAGAGAAAACCGAGATTTCTTATTTTCGTTCATCATCATCTTTCTTCAATAGACCTAGCACCTACCTAGTTCTGGCAATAACTATAATTTTATCATAATTTGATAGAGGAAAATAGTCTTCACGATCTTTGACTACCTATTTTATTATTATTCTATGCAAGATGTAAAAATAGAAAAAAAAATCATAATTCTAATGTAAACGAGGTTATCATAACCCTTAAAAGTTAGCTTTTTTACATAAATCTGATGTTTCTTTAAATAGCTTAAGTACAGGGTGAAACAGGAATTACCAGCAAATAATGGATGAACATTAGATGACCGTAAACATGTAGAATACTCAATACTTTGTACACTATGCAATTGGTGTCTTTAGGAAGCCAACCCATATATTATGTGTGGAGTGAAGGAGTAAAAAAAAATCAATACATGTATACAGATCACCAGAAGCTAGACATGAAGGCCTACTTGCCATAGTCGCTCTATATCCGGTGTGTATGCAGCTTTTCAGCTAATTAGAGCATTTCAAAGTCAAAAACCGTGGAATAACCAAAACCTGAGATTCCTTATTTTCGTTCATCATCATCTTTCTTCAACGGGCCTAGCGCCTACCTAGTTTTAACAGTCTTCATGATTTTTAACTACCTATTTTATTAATATTGTATGTAAAATTTATAAAGCTTCGGAATACATTCTACAATCCAGTAACACACGTACACCATCTTATAGATAAAAAAGTAAGCAAACAAGTATAAGGAAAAATTTATCGATAAATAAAAAAGCTATGTAGGGCTGGTTACTGAATTTGTCTATCGAAAGCTTGGTGTTTGAATATAATCTCGGCTTTCGTCATTACAATTTTCCTTTCGTTAACTTTAGAATACTACTTTTATGGCTATTCTACAATAGAATAACATCTTACGATTGGAAATTCTGGTTCTATTTGTTTTGCCACTGAAAAAGCCAGTAATGTAGGGATTTTATTTTCCATGTAAAGTCGAGACAGCTTAGTCTGCTATGTAATCATTAGCTGATGAAGTGATATGTCCACTTCCATTCCTATCTTGTGTGGTTCCTTTTTCAAGTTCAGTAGCTAGCCTTATATTGCTTTTTTATTTAGCGATAATTTTTTTCCTCATACTTGTATATATATATATATATGTGGCGAAGAATGAAATGACAATTGGATATAGACATCACATTCACGAAAGTATGATATGAAATATGTCATTTTATTTGGGCTATTGGTTAATATGCAAAAATAAATCTAATGATCTTGGTATGACAGTTTAAAATTCAAAATATTGATAAGAATCAACTAATATACGAAACATTTACAAACAATATCCAAATAATACTAATAAAGTATGATAGATCGTAAAGTTATGCATACTTTCCTGAGAAAGATACTTCTATCAAACCTTATTAACACTTGGCTGTTTTTTATTTGATTTTATCCTTTCTGGTTTACAAACAGATTGTCATTTTGAACATCGACAATAACCTGCTGACTAAGAACAGCGTTTGACTTTGAGTTTCAATAGTACACAGATACCGTAGTTCAGAATTCCTGTATCTACGTGAAAAGAGGTATCTGCTCTGATTGACAAACAAATCAAAGCCCAAGAACGTAGATCGAATGTTTGAAATATTCTATGTTCTTTGAAGTATGAGACCGCGGAAACGTTTTAAAAAGCCGTATAGATGGGCGTAAACAGCAATACCATCACGGACAAAGCCTACCACTATATGAGAGAAGTTGGTGCTGTTGAATTTTAATGAGAAAATCAACACGTGAGTAGAATGCTCGTGAGTTTTGACTTTATAGTTGACAAGACATAGTGTTCGTTACTTAAATTCACTGTACCCTTATGAAGGTCAACTAAACATATGCCCAACATATAGGTCTGGATAATTAAATGTTTTCATATCAAACTAGTCTGCCACGTTAAACTATGATGCGATAAATGTAAGTTGATAGTGTTAACCTTTTTCTTTAACCTTTAGAAAAATGAAGCAATTATGACTTTAATTATAATTACTCAGCATTGGATCATATCAATAGAATATCATTTTACAATAATTAACGATAAAGAACAAATAAATATGCTTATTTTAATTTAAATGAAAATGTTTTATCCACTGTATTGTCAATTTTTTAAATTAATTAATTTAGTAAATATATTTTCAAACTAGAAAGTTGATAAAACCTTTAGTAATTACTTAGACTTATACTAGGAAATATATATAGGTTATTAATATTGAACAGTTTTGGGTAATTACCCTAAACCACGTTCGACAAATATAATTACGTGTTTGTTTGTTTGTATTATATGCTTTTCGTTTAAAGTATTGTCCATAAAAGAAACCCAATTATAATTGTATTTCAAATTAAAAACTTGTGATGTATTCAGATAAAGGTACTTATTCTTCGCTAATCGCAGATCCCATCTAGTGTTAAAATAGTTATTTTTTTAAATTTATCTTTCATTTCATTTTCTAGTTGGTCTTTGTGATTGTAAAACAAAATTCGTAATAGCAGTTGGACCCGATAGAAACGTCCTAAAGATCTTATTTATGTCATTATCGATAAATAGATCTATGAAATACGTAAACATAGTTTTAAAGCAATAAATACTTTATTACCCAAAGCTACCCAAAAAATAGGCTAACATTATAAAGTTATTTTGCACTCAAAAAATAAATTTTTGATATGTTAAATTGCTTGACCTTTGGGAAATATTTAGGGTGGAATGATAATATGTTAAGTATAATTAGAAACAAGTTATCTACCTTTTTCACTAACGAAAATTAAAGTAGTTATGAAAAATAATGTTCGTATAAGTGAAAGTAAATATTCCCATTTAGTTCTAAAACATAATAAAGGATTTTATTTTAACATTTACCTGCTTCACAATTGTATTTCTAACTCGAAGTAATAATAACAAATGTACATGTTAGGCATGATGAATATGTAAAATTAGGACCAGCGTTTGTATGCAATGTGATGTTTGTAACTATTCTGAAAATATATTTTTTATAATAGTTCAGAATGATTGAGAGTTAAGAATCGACACTAAAATCACTTTTAAAGCGCAAAGGAAAATAAAAAATGCTAGAATAGTTATGTGTAACAACTTCGTTCACTACTATAAACTAACTTCAGCTTTTCCCGATAAAATTACAATTGTTGGTAATTGTGAGCAACATGTTTGCCTTAGCGGATAGAAACGTAAATATATTTAAAACGATACTATCTCAGGAATTCCGAATACAAACAAGGCTGAAATTGTAAAGGTCACCATGCTTTTACTTGGATTTCTGCTCAGCCACTATGTTTTGTAGGAAGCACCAGGATAAAAAAAAATAAGGATGATAGCGTTACTTCTTTATCCACATTTATAGAAAAAGTTTGTAAGTTTTTATTGAAAAGACTGAAAAATACATTTCAAAAGATTCGTTTAAAGTCTCCACATTCTCACAAAGGATTTTTCTATATACATAGTCCTGGGTATCTACCTTTTAGTCCAGTTGGTGTACATATAAATTATCTCACACTGATATCAAAACAATTATATTATATACCTTAATATAATATTTGTCTGCATGTAACAGTAAAAAAAGTATAAGCTGAATTTCATTTAAAGAAAAACAACAACATTTATCTTATATACTATTCAAAATAATTGGTATAATATATTTAAAGTAAAATATAATAAATATATTTTAGAAACGTATATCAACTGTAGATGATTTAGTTATAAGTATTTTATTATATTAATATGGTAACATTATAGAAGGAAACATTCATATATGTCAGTTTGTTTTTCAGATGTGTCATAGTTACTTCTGAAAGAAAGTAGTGTTTGACAATATGTTGATACTAGAAATCAGTAGCGTAAGGTTTCTAAATGATATTTGTTTGGCATTGTCACGTCAACATGTTTCCTGCGATTATTAAGGTGTATGTAAAAAAAATTGATGTTTCCCGGAAATTAAAATTCTAGGATCTTGACGAGAAAGGTTTCAGCGAAAAATAATTTATCTTCGAGTAACAGCTTTACGTGAATGACGTCAATTAAAAACCAATTAACTTCACATAACTTTAAAGGCTGCATCCAAAACACAAGAAAACCGTTATATCCTCATAATCGACGAAAACAATATTTATAAAGATGAAAAATAATTCTTAGAATTGAAAAAAACATAACAAATCATTATTAAAAAATCTTGAGAGTCATTGTATGTCTTAAATGATATGATAGATCAGAGTAGAGAGTATATTTCAATAATGTTGCTCCCATACAATACACTGTACTTTAATACAAAATGTTTCACGAGTGCTTCGTGACATTTGTTGAACATAGTGTTCTATCTAAACTTTCGTTAAAGTTTAATAAAACAAAGTGATTTTAGTTTATCATATTGACGAAGTTTATCAAAGATATTTAACATTCACAGTTTATTTTAAGGCCAATATTTTTTGTATTTGAAAAAAGCTCAAGAAGGTGAATGTCGTGAATTCTTTTTTAGACTAAACGCTAAAAATCATATCATTTACAGTTGAACAAGTGTGATTCAATTTTAGTTATTTTTCATTGTATGGTTTAAATATATTTCAAAGTTTTATGTAATAACTCTAAACTATTAAAATATAAACATAAAGATAACATGGGGTTTGCACTCCTGAAAAATTAATAGACAATTTACTAAATATCGCCAAATACTAACTTATAAGACTGTAAATAAATAATTTGTTGATGTAAAGGTACAGAGGGCATAATTAACTATTACTTGTCATCTAATAAATTTACTATGGAATAAAGTAAGAAAATTATTTATTGTAGCGCATTACATTAGTAACGTAAAATCTTTAGAAAGAGAGGAGGTTTCCTTACGATACTACTTTCTGTGGTAATTTCTACTATTATTATAAACCAAAATACTGCAACGTAGCGAAGAAGCTGAAATAGAAATAGATTAATTGAAAGGTCGCTAACCAACTCATAAAATAAATCCATGAGTCTTATCTTATAACAAGTACACTCCGTCGGTTCAGCGATAAGCTTGAGGAATTATTATACTTTAAATTGGCGTTTGATACCCGCGGTGTTCACAGTGCGGATAGCCCATTCTATAGCTTTGCGTTTAGATACAAACAAATAAACTTAAAACAAGACAAAATGAATTATTAAGGCTAAAATAATAAAAAAGTTGCGTTTGCAAATAAACTTTCACAGAAGGATAGAAATTATATATTAGTATTTTACTGCTAGCTTTTATGAGATTTGAAATTCAAGTGTACAGTAGGTAGGTTTAAACTTTTATTTTATACATTTATTTTTTCGCCAGGCTACTTACTAAATAATATTATGACGTCCAATCAAAAGAACGGTTTGTGTTATATGAATATTTATCGGATATCAAGGTAAACAAAAGTGTACAAAAACAAATATATTGTCATTTATATAATTTAGGAAAATGTATAATTACATAATTTAGCTATAATTATTGTTGGAAAATGATAAAATGATGTTATTGCAAAAGCCATTAGATCATCGTAATATTTTTCGACTTTCTATTAATTAATATTTTCTTGAAAATAAATATAAATCAGCACTAAGATGATGATATGACATCGTTATTTTGTGTCAAGTTTTTAAGGTATAATTTATCTCAAAAGATAAACAAGGAATTCGACACGCTATGTGTCGGCACTATAAAAAAATTTATAATTTTATCTCTTTCATTCGTTGTTTGAAAATCTCTGATACGTTGTACTGTACTACACAGAACATTTTAATATTTGTCATATAACCTTTCTTACAACAAAATTGTAGATATTTAATTTTGTATTCTTTAAAGTTTGACTTTCTAACAAGTTAGTTCATTTATATGTTACAATAAGTGATCTAACTGTTTAAATATTAAATGTAAACTTTAGTTGAGGTAATGAATATGTTTATTTTCTAATTAAGTATACTCTTAAATATTGTTTTTAACAAAAACTTGCAGAGAATAATGATACATATAAGTCTGCCTTTACCGGTAAATCTGCACAATAAAATACAAAATTTAGAGGCTGGGCAAAATAGACAAAATTTATAGCTTCAGTAGGCACGGAAATCCCTTTATATATATATATATATATAGACACGAGGGAAAGAAAGGCGTAGTAAAGTTAACAGTTAACTCAGAGGAAACTATACTCCTAGGCATCTAAATGTGCGTAAATAAGAACTAGTCATCCCTGTTATGCGTCTGTTTCAGATATCACGTTTTACAGAATGAATATCACATATTTCAAAAGGCGCATGATAGTAGTGCCCTGCTTGCAGACAGCATTTACAATCAACAACGCATAGACTGCAGATTTACTGAGATCAACTGTTTATATTGTGATGTCAGGATGACTACAACTGATCAGACTTGGAATGCAAAATTCAACAGTGGTTGGAATACCAGCATTAGTGATTGAAACCCATGCATCGTGTAAAGAAACCACAAGAAAATAATAATCAAATATATGATAAGAGTCAGTTCTGGACACAATACCTTGGTGTCAGGAAAAACTGTGTGGTGTAAAATTAATTATCTGGAATACGAAGGGAAAGCAACAATACATTCGTAGTTCAAATGTAGTAGTGATACATGACCAATTATGTGGATTCAGGAACAATAGCGGAACTTGATCTGGTCAAATGTATGGATGTACGTACATAATATTTGATTTCAATCTAATTAGTGCGTGGGATTTCATTATGGGGGGCACATTTTATAGTTATATAGTTGGTTCAATCATTACAATGAAAGCAGAGAAATAATTAATCAAAACATCCTAGTAGACCAGGTTTACTCTATGATTTAATACTTTTATCCAGTTGATGATGATATCTTTTAAGATGTTACTGCAACTACTTACATTACGAGATATCTACGAATTGGTTGGAAGATGTTTTTTCTTCAATAAAAACTACAACTTTTACAGCCACTTCTTTATGTTTATCCGTATTTTCATAGCGGATTTGATCAACAAAATGTTATTAGTTTGTTTATGAAATACTGAAGGAATCGTATTACTTAAGAACTACCTTTTTGATTATAGGATTTCAAAATGTCATAATACTCCACACAATTTCTTTAACATTTTATTTTGTTCTCCGCTACTCTATTACAGATTATTGTAAGAATAGAGAGACAACTTGGAAGATTGCAATCTTGATCAGCTTGAGACATGCAGAATAACCTTTGTTAAAAAGCCCAATTTGGTTACCGTAAAGAGTTAAGTATATTCACGTAATCTTGATACAGTTATAAATTCTTAATATTCAAGTCATGGTCATTCTCGATAGGATTACAAAGTAATAAGCTAGATGCAAGTATTTTTCATCCTAATGGTTAAAGTCGAGAGATGTAAGAGGAAAGATTAGTCTGTACCTTATTTGTAAGCAAAAGATTTGTTATAGTAAATAAGTAAACACTTACATACCTGGAGAAAACAAGAAATCACATTGATAAAGACTAATCTTTCAATCTTTGGGTGAACCAGAAAAGATTGAACAAGAAAAAATAGAAACATACTAGAAGACGAGGCCGTTCGTGAGCAAGTGGTTAACGTGCAGGACTATGAATCCAAGTATTCGGAGTTCACGTCCTATTGTCGTAAAATTTTGCTCCGCACTTTCGGGCTGTGGACGCGTTATAGGTGTAATATCCAAACTTTACTATTCGATTAGAGTATCCCACAGCTGGCGGTGGGTGTTGTTGTCTAACTGTCTTTTCTCTCGTCTGTCATCTCGAAATTAGAGACGGCTATTGCAGATAGCTCTTGTATAGCTTTGCAGAATATCCAAACAAACAATAAATAAATTACGATTTATACAGCTATTTTCGTAAATCATACTTAAATCATGGGAGGAACCTTTAAATCTCGCAGTGGAACATGGTTATTTAATACTAATAACAATAATTGTGATTAATGGCACACTTTTATTAGGAATAAGACTAGTAAGCCTTTTGTTCATTGTTAATCGCAAAGCTACACAATAGGCTACCTGTGCTTTGCCCACTTTTATGTTCTAGAGTCTCAGACTTGCCGTTGTTCCACTGGGGACAAACATTAAGTCATGTTTTAAAGAAGCACTAGTGAAGCGATCAAGCTCCTACATCGCTAGTTACATCTATAGATGATCTAAGGGGACTATTATCCGCCCGTAGTACCTTAGTACGTGCACCTCTAGCAGGTGAGTTTGGATATGAACACAGTTTGAAGCATAGTAGCCACGGAGTTTCAAAGGGCTAGGAATACAAACTACGATGTCAGATTCGAAATCATCGACCCTAAAAACCTATTTCCAGATCCTCATTATGTCTGGGTAACTTTTCTGGCACGTTTCAACTCTCACTGATACTCTAAATATATAAGGTGACGCGGCTACGCCATATAGGAAGGAACACCGCCCGAGCCAACCTGAACCCTCTTGCCAAGTCTGGTTCTACTAGCTTTAAAACTGTATTAGGAATTAGCGGACAAACAAACACAAAACATGAATTAATAAATAATGTATAAAATAGTCTGCACATTTGTATACAAAGGGAAAAAATTAACTTCAGGAAACTAGATTTAAAATCAACTAAACATATACGAGTAAGATAGGTCATCCACGTAGTGAAGTCAAAAGTAATTTGCTTTTCTTTGTAATTTTAATTATTTAAAATATGAGAATCATAAAACTTTACCTTACTTCAATACAGCAGTCTCTCGATGCTCACATTGTTTGTAGTTTAGTTTAGAGAGCAATATTTTATGGTTATAAGCCGTTTCAGAAGTAAAAATACGTGACTTAGAGCAATAATAGAGTTTCACTACAGAAGGAAAACAAGATATAACTATCACTTTATTTATAAAAACCACTGTCAAAACTTAAAACATAAACCTTGCAAGTTTTTGTCTCAAGTTTTTTATTTTGTTTTTGCGATCTACCGATGTGAAAAAGTTGTAGACAAGATACATATATTATAGTTAAGTCTCTATGGTAAAAAAAACTAGAGATTTAGCTAGGTAGTTAAATATTTGCTAACAGTAGAAATGTCTAGTAGACAGATCACATTTGTTTACTTTAAGAAAACCATATAGTACAGAGGCAGAGTATGTTATACAAACCAGAATTTCAAGCCTCACAACGTTGTACTTGTCCATGTCGCAAATTCCGGTCATGCTCTTTTTTGACAACCATGAATTTGACAATAGTTGTGAAGCGTACTTTCCATTTGAAAAGGCTCCGTTGTGAGGCTGTCATGTCAAACACATCTCCTTCTCCTGCAGGCTTTCCATGAGCCATTTAGTGTGAGAAGACGACAGTTTCTCAACGTACGTTTCAACAGTTCGATCGCACGTATGGAATAGCTAGAATACTTGTCTCATTCCCCAGCTGCTTGAGGTATGCGACGGTTCAACAAATATGTTTTGAAAGCAGCTTGTAGAGACATAACGTGTATCGCTTTATGTAGTGTTGCCTGAGGTATGGCTTTTGCCAGTGACTTTGTGTTCATATATTCTCTCCTTACAATAACTGGACTACGACTTGTGCAGCTCTTTTCCTAGATGGAACTATTTCTCTAGATTATCCCTATTTGTTTGTTTTTCGAAACTATTAAGTACAAGGATGCTTCTTTTTTAGATCTTCTAAAACACTAATCTGAACACATCTGTGTGTATGAATAGTTTATGTTGAAAACGGTTGTTATATACCTTTCACAAAAGCAATCAATTTTCAGAGGCATCACACTACTTATGAAATGCTAAACAACATCGTAATGTAGTTCTGATACATACCGTTCCATCGTGACATTATATCGGCTGTGGTTGTCAGGTGACTTGTCGATTTGCATATTCAAAATCGTTTTAATATAATGTGTTCAAACTTTTGTGTATATATATTATGAAACCATGTAAATTCCAATTTTTGAGATAGTACTTAAATATTAATATGTGTTTTAGAATAATTTTATTAAATATTAAAAATGTAACAAAAATGTATTAGTACTATTTATGACTTGTATAATAACTTGAAAAAATAAAACAAACTTCGATGCTATGATTTTTAATTTCTAAACTAACACGTATTTTTCATGTTATATTTATAGTTAATTGAATTTATCCATTACATTTTTATCCTCAATAAAACGTAATGCCACAAAATGTAATTCGACAATGATACAGTTTTATAATACCAAGTAACATGTTTATAAAAAGTAAAATGCAAGCGTAACAGTTTACTCAAAAACTGAACATAATAAGTTCAAGCAATTTCTTTTTCTTGCCTTAAAACTCTGGATATGTTCCAGTTTAATAAAATAAATTCAGCTCTAAACGATTTTACAAGCAACTATAAAACCCTGGTATTGCATTTTGTAATAAAGTCACTTACTGTCCAATGACAGTTATCAAGTATAATGAAACCCGATTATATAAAATCAAATTAAAGTAGGAGAGTAAAAATAATAATTATCGCCCAAAGAGTTTGACATACGTTGACGAGTAGCTTAAGTTTTATAAGTACGTTTCCATAGAGACGAGAGCTATGTGTACGAATTTTTACCATGACACTCAAGGTAAATCTTTCAATCATTTATATCCTGAATAGTAATTCATTTTACATATCAACTATCTACTGAATGGCTTTACTCCAGAGTCGTGCCAACAAATATTTCTTGGGTAGTCTTGATATCACCCGAGGAAAAATCCACTCTATTTTGAATAACTAGATTTTATTTTACTTCAAAGAAATATTAAGGAGACACAAGGAAGCTGTAAAGGAGACCAACACCCTCCGAACAATTCATAGTTGAGAAGTATATACGAATATATATAGTCAAAATACTAGTCAATGGTTTTTGATGTAGTTTGTCAGAATTAAACATCAGAAGAACACCATAACCTGTGAAAACCATTATTAAATTGCATGTTCAGTATTTCCTTAGCATTACAATTGCAGTTACTACAAAATAGCTGGAAAAAAAATAAAGTAAATTTCATGCGATACTGAATTTGTAATGTTTTACAGCTTATTAAAGTATAATCGATATTCATTAGCTTCAACTACAGATTTGTTCTTCGGTAAAACGATGTACATCATTCGTAAAAACGTACATAATTTTTTTCTAGTATCCTGTTATTTACACGCTTTATTATACGAACAATACATGTTAAAACACAAGAAATGAAGTGAAACGCTTAACTTACCAAAAATGGATATAATATTTATAATCTCTTAATCCTTCAAAGTTGACATGTGTAAGAAAGCGAAAAATTCACAAAACTATAAATGAATCTCAATATTCGCGACCATTTTTCAACTATCTTACATGTTTTGTATTTGAATTAATTCCCGTCGTCTCCCCCTTTAATATTACTGAACATTTTAACAGCTGACCACCTAGCCCTTGCAAAGAAATAATGAAGTGCAGTTATACGTCATCTACTAATCTATGAGGAAGGGAGGATTAGAATACAATGTAGTCTGAGAGTTCAGAAAATGATTTGTCAGGGACAACCCCGCCTTCAGCCTATAGTTGTATAGTTGGATGGACGACAGCTACCATTCATAAATCAACGACGATGATAATACAGGATCCCCATACTGTCGTCTGTCAGGCCGATGATTTGATTCATCCTCGTTAGTAGCGTAAATGTAAACGAGTGGAAGCTTTCTCTTTACCTGCTTCTAAGCGGATGACTCAGGACATTAGTTGCTCTGCAGTATTCAATAATAGTTGAAAATGGTGTCAATCGATTATTTAGCGTTCGTTAGAGAATAATCTATAAAAATTAAATTATTAGCAGTAATTATCATAAACTGTATATGTGTAACCAGCATCACAATATCAGTACAATTAGGATTTGTTGTTATTTTTACATTAAGAGCATATATTCCTGATTATAATGGTGATTAAAATTAAGCTTGCAAGTACTCCTATCGATTATGTATAAAAGAGAAGTAGCGATTGGTGAAACTGAATATTTTATTTCTGTTAATTCCCATAAATACTGTTTGAAAAGAGTCCAAATTAAATAGTTTTGCTTTAGTATTTCTTACCTTGTTAAAATACGTTAGGAAAATCAATTATTTGTGCTTATAATTACTTGTCACAACAATGAAAAACTCATTAAATTATACATTTTTACTTGTTACTGACATTACAAAAATAAGTTTCAGAGTTTTTTCACCGCCAATTGAGCAGAGTACTACTTATCACTATATACGTGTTGTTTCATAAAGAATGTGTTGACTATTCGACAGCATATAATTTAGTTGTTTTATATTGCTTGATATAATCCTCTGATACAATTGTTTCTGGTAGTCTATAGATAGTTCGTTAAGAAGATATCCAAAATAAAAACTAACACAACGTTATTTTTCCCTTTACATTTGGCCCGGCATGGCCAGGTGGATAAGGCACTCGACTCGCAATCTGAGGGGCGAAGGTTCGAATCCCCGTCC
>NW_013665861.1:569579-606594 GCF_000517525.1 Limulus polyphemus | reverse complement strand
ACGGTCAATCCCACTATTCGTTGGTAAAAGAGTAGCCCAAGAGTTGGCAGTGGTTGGTGATGACTAGCTGCCTTCCCTCTAGTCTTACACTGCTAAATTAGGGACGGCTAGCGCAGATAGCCCTCGTGTAGCTTTGTGCGAAATTACAAAAACAAACAAACAAACCCTTTACATTTGTCTGGTTTAACACGTGCATAGAGAAATCTTTGAAAGCATTATGACGGATTGTTATTATATAATTATTTTAATATCGATGTTTGCTTGAATTAAACTTATATTTAGAAATGTACGTAGCTTATACAGTTAAATATCTATTGTGAAACTCCAGCCTATTCTGTAAAGTTGTACAAGATTCTCGAGTGCAAGAGTGTAGTATTGTTACGTAATCTGAATTTTCGAGAAACTCTCCATACGCCTATAAATATAACTAACGCGACGCGCCAAAAGAAGTTTGCTATCGTCAGTGTGCTATAAACTTTGGAAGCTATAACTGTGATTGTTATAACACTTATTAATCGGAAAACTTAAGATATTTGACCAAGAACATTTATAAATTTTGAATGTTACAAACCATTTAACTTCAGTGGATTCAGTGGATTGCTTTTTTCCCTTCTCTAAAAAAAGGAGGAATATTTTCTTAAGTCATAATTTTAAGGAATAAATCTGGTAATGAGTGCAATAAGCTAATTTAACACTTCAAGACGTATTTATTATTTGCATGCTCTTTTCGACGAAACTACCCGTTAATCGTTCCTAGAAGAGCTTAGTATAAAGTTATCCTAATTGTTCGTGAAGCACTTTGGAGCATTTAATCATAGTGAAAATTCAATTTATATAAGTTTGTATAACGCGTAACATAGCTACTTAACCGATATCAGTGTTTATTTTTGTAAGAAGATCAAATCGTATAGAAAAAAGGACTTTAATTTTTTAAGTAAGGTTATTAATACATTTTTATAGACGTAAGTTTAGAATGATTGCACTACAAGGTAGAAATACTGAATTTCCAAAATTATTCGATATATATGGATAGTAACTGAACAAAATACGAAAACCTGTAAAAAAAACATGTCTTGCTATTATACACTAACTTATCGTACTGAAGTGAAATTAATATTACTGGTCTTATTGAAACATTTCAAAGTACTCTTCATTGTAAAATCTTCCATGTTTTGCCATACTTTGCCTTATATATCATATAACCTATCATGCATTATTATTTTCAATATTAACAATTAAAATGTTAAACTCGTGTTATAAATGACGTAATCAAACTGTCCCGCCTCTTTTTTTTGTGCAACTATTACGAACAAGCGCATTTCATTCCGTTTTCATGCTGGCCTAATTAGCTACACCACTTAAAAAATAGTAAGGATTTTCAGATTAAAAGTATTGTTTTTCCTTCTTTTATAAATGTTTTGCTTACTAATTATTATAGAAAAATATAAATAAAACTTTAAAGAAGTATATTTTTTTTTCAGCAGACCTTGAGGTATGATTTATTATTGATAGACAATTTATTTCACTGTAACTTCTATGGCATATAATATTTACAATCAATGCTCAGTTTACGAACTACTAACACTAAAATCCAGGGTTCGATTCCTCACAGTGGGCAGCGTTTCAATAGCCCATTGCGTGGCTTTTAACTAATACAAAAAAAAATCAAAAATTTCATTATCCGTAATAATTCACGTTATAAGAAACACTTAACTTTAATATCTTTGTTCGTAACCCTAAAAGTTACAAATTAACAAGAACTTGTTTGGTTTTTGTTTGTTTTTAATTAAGCATAAAGCTACACAATGGGCTATTTGTGCTCTGCCAACCATGGGTATCAAAACCCGGATTCTAGCGTTGTAAGTCCGCAAACATGACGCTGTGGCACTGGGGGGGGGGTAAATAAAAACTCAAATGTTAAATTAATTAATAGAATTCAGTATTATTTCTGTATAATATATATAGATCTTCCTTATTTACTCTAATAAAGTGCGTATGGCTGCACAATGATCGTTATTATGTTCAGTACACGAATTTACTATTTACAATATAAACTAATTAGAATCCTGAATATTCATAAATACTTACATTTCATTACCATTTACGTAGCCTATTTATGATTTTTTTACAGTTGTAATACGTAGATTAAATCAGGTTATAAAACCTTGATATATGTTATCTATATAAATATAATAGTACTGTCTAATAATGGCTGGAGACGGCTTAAATGGGTAATGAAGAAAAACTTTAATATAAGTTTAACATGACAGCATGACAGAGTACCTGATAATGACAAAACCTTGTCGAAACGTTGTACATTTGCTGTCATGTTAAACTTATATTAAAGTTTTTCTTCATTACCCATTTAAGCCGTCTCCAGCCATTATTAGTCTCAAAGTGGGTTCCTCGTCATCGAAATAGTACTGTCTGTTGTATGTTGCATGCCCATGTAACTACTTCGCAGAGTGTGGATGGCTCTTCACCAAATTTAATATGGAGGTTCATTATTACGTCCATGGAGATATACATACAAATGTTCAGTTTTACATTTTGCGGTTTATATGGGCGTTGTTGCGTTTTTACCACTACTCCGCTTCCTGTTGATGGATCTTCCCCAAATTCAGCATGAAGGTTTGTGGGATCCATGCGAAGATACATGCAAATTTTTAGTTCTGAAGATTTTATGGGCGATTTTTTTATTGTTGTTGTTAGCAATTACATATAAGGGAAGCAACTTTTCATGTCCTAAGATAACTTTTCATTAATCATGAATTTACATAACTTCCGTCCATAGGAACTCCAGCTAGTATTAAATATCTTTTAATGCATTTATCTGTTATATTTTAATAGATACAATTTCTATTCTTAGTTGTTGCATAAACATTTTTTACGCTTTTTTTTATGAAATATTAGTTATGGCTGAAATTAAACGACTTTACTCAGAATTTTATAGGAATGTTTTAAGTAAATGAAAACGAAAAAGCCCACAGTGCATTTTCACATCCATGGATGAAAATAATAGTGATTCACACTACCCTCCTAGAAGTAATCGGACATGACATTCTGTTGCCATAGGGATGGGTTCTAGCAATCGTTGTCCTGAAACTATCTATCTTACCACTTTTAACTGTAAAACTGCTGCTATTCTACAACCCCCCCCCCTCAGTGGCACAGAGGAGTTACAACGCTAGAAACCGGGTTTCTGTACCTTCGGTGGGCAGAGCACATATAGCCTTTTGTGTAGTTTGTGTTTAACTTCAAACCAAACAAAACAAGCTATTTTACAATGCATGCTCACAACAAGGGTTTAAGAGGTGTCCTGTGATTTTATTCTGTTGTTATTTCATAAGCTCAACTAGTTGATAACGACTAAGTAGCTGTAGTTTAACCTTTTGTGTTAATCCTTCCAGATGATTTCCAGAATTTTTAGAATATTATATTGAGTTAGCATCTGGTACTTGCGCGGACCTTTCAAAAACGGTAAATCAAATACTTTGAAACGTGGTATGGGTCTCTGTGTTTTGTGACGAGAAGAGGTATTACTGACCAATAAACTCTGACATGACCCATGCAATTTCTTAATTTAGATTTTCTAATATCTTTGGCTGTTTAGATATGTAAGCACTTCTAGGATAGATAACCCTGTAAACAATGTACTACAGTCTGCAACCCGCACCATTACACCCTTTTCACAAAAGTTCACTATTGAAGCAGCATAGACACATCTATAGACTCGTATTTGGCAACCACTTCAAGGCTTGATAAAGCAGCTATCCTTACTTCACAAAATACGTGATCAATAGTGACGAATAACGCAATTTATAGAGGTTTTAAGCTAAGAAAAGTTGTGCCAAGTATTTTTCAGGCTGAGGTGTTGTTTACGTATCAAAACAATGCTATATCCAAATACTTACGGCGAGAAATGTATATCTCTGCTATGCCATGTTATAATTATATCTACAGCATGCATATATACTTATATAAGAGCTCCATACAAAAATGACAATAAAAAAAAGCATCTGAATCATAGACCTTGGGCTCAGTTTCATTTTTTCATACATTAATTGCATGGAAACTTGTATTAAGTTATGTAAATACTTTATTGACTGAAGATCAGTGTGTGGATTTTCTTTCACTAACATGAAGGGTAATTCAATTATTTACCATAGTTGATGGATGCGAGTTCATTTATTTCAACTTAGTTTTAACGTTTGTTAATTTGATTGATGTTACACAGCAAACTGAAAGCTATTGTGACACCTAGAGAAAAGAAAAAGAAAACACATATATATATGACTGAGCTTTAGAGCTTGAATCGAATATTTTCTGGTTTGTTTATATAAATTATTCAAAGTTCAATATTGCATTAATTTTAGTGACAAATACGTGATTAAAAAAATTAGTATGTGATGTACTTTTTACGTATATATCCTAGAACCATAAAATCTTCTTAACTTGAAAAAGAAAATTATCATAATTCTGTATAGTTAAGATGTCCTTAATCATATTTATATCCAATATGAATGAAAATATCTTTAGACACTTATAACATAAAAAATTCTCAATTAGGCGTTACTGCACCTTGTAGTTGTGTGAAATTTTAAAGTTTTGTGATAGAATTTGGGAGAGTAATGAGCTATGAATAATTAATATTCATTCAGTTAGCTTTAAGTACGTAAAATTTAAGGAAAATCCTTTTTTAATGGACTTACTCTTATTTTTTTCATTGAACTATTACATTTCTGTGGAGATAAGATAAAGGATTTTCTGAATGACCCCTGAGACAACTACATTTATAACAGTTATTGAGTAACCCATTAATTGGACATTTATCAAAATTTATTGGACATACTTAATCATATATTCAAACTTTATTGGAATACATATACAAATTTGTCTAGAAATTTTAAATCTTTATGGCATATGAGCATTCATCATAATAATAATAACTATAAGATCAAAATATAGACTTTGGTAACCAATTTCCAAGCATATTATCTACGACCACTGACTGCCCGTGGCTAGTTCATGTTTTGAAATCAAATGTATTAGAAATTGAATAAAACGAGCCGTAAGCACAACATTAATTGTCTATTATAGAATAATACAGAGTCCTGGCCAAAATACATTGACAGTATATGAATGCCATTACCAAATATAAAAAATCAATCTTTTCTGGAAATAAGACTTCCTTGGTTGTTTCCATATATTATTGAATAAGTGATTGGACTTATATTTATTATACATATCTCGTTTATTGTATATAAGATGTACCATAATCTTAATGTGAAATATTGAATGTTTTCCTTTTCTTAATATCAGTTTTGCAGACAATATAGGCAACATGGATCGCAGGATAGAACATATTTGATCATACTGTATAAGTATCAACATACTATGACATACCAAAAACGAACTTGTAACTCTAAGTTATATTATAGATAGCTAAAAACACTCAATCAATGTGATAGAGTGGATAGATAGGTATGCATTTAACATCATATAAAAACCTTTACATTTTATAGAACTTCGCATATCGTGGAGCTTTTAAAGTTTCAAAGACAAGATTTTATTCACAAATACTTCCACCATACTTCAATAAACTTTAACATTAGTTTAGCAAACTTTTAATGGCTTTAGTTACTTTTTTTTCAGCAACAAATCCCAGATGATTCAGTGTTATTGGAATTCCACCTTTTGCAAACATGAATGATTCTGTAATCCACTAAGACACTCTAATCAAAATAGCACATAACACCTTCTATGGCACTTACTATCTGTCTATCTTTTTTTTTAAATTGGACGTTCCTATTTGAAGAGATTACAGTCTTAATCTTCACGCTGGACGGATTTTACTCCTGCCATAATAAGCAGCTTACATAAGGATAAGTGGTTTTGTTAAGGGTCCTCTATATATAAAATCTACAAAATCGATATATTTAACGCAACTTAATCTGTGCAAAATTTCTAATGCAGAAAAATTCACCGAGTTCATCTGTAATTACTCAAAAATGCTAGAGCTGGAGATAACTCGTTTTCAGATAAACACCGCTTTTCGTAATACAAGAACCAATCTGGTGGTCTGACTTTTTTGTACATTTTTACTTCATGAACGTTAAACGTTAAAAAAGATGTGTTTAAACTTCTTGTATAACTTCGATTCCTTGTAGATTATTATATAAGAACTTTTTTGCATAAATGTTTGAATATCAGTTTATGCTTGTTCTATTGTTTTTAGTTCAAATGACTTCAATAAGCATTTTTAGCGATTAGAGCAAGATATCCAGCACGTTTATGCAGCTACTTCATGACCTATAATGGTTGGAGACGGCTTGAATGGGTACTGAAGAAAAACTTTAATATAAGTTTAACATAACAGCAAATGTACACTTAGATTATTCGGTTCGTTTAAGTATTATACGTGATGTATGTTTTGAGTGTAAGTTATTGAAATTGTTCCAAAATGCGACATTAATTTCTTGGCGAACTAATATATTAAACTGAAAATTGTTCCTTGCAAAAACTTGGTACAAGTTAGCCTCTTTAATTTTTGTTTGTGTTTGCGCGTAAGTGTGCACAAGGGGCTATGTACGCTGTCCCTACCGCGAGTAGCAAACCCTGATTTTCAGCTTTATAAGCCATCTAGGGGTTATTATTTTGTAATGTGTATAAATAGTAAAGTGGTTAAGAAACTCATAATACAATATCATTTTCAGTGCATTGTTTAATAATCGTTTTATTTGAAATGAGAAGTACAGTACATACATACACCTCATACAATTTATGCATGTTATAATGCTATAATAAAAAGATGCTTTTATTACATGTAGGATGTAAGACCACCCCTTTATTGTTGAATTGTGTTGTAGTGAATTAAGTACTATTGTGTCTTTAAATCTAAATTTAACATGCGCTTCCTATTGTTTAACCTTGCTTTAATTGGCTGTAAGAAAAGTTATGTTCGAATACATTGTTTTAATGTAGAAGCTGTAAGTCATTTGTTTTCATGGTCAGGAGCCTATACTATTTTCTTCATGCCAAGAGTCCTCAAAAGAGTATTGTATAATAGCAGAAGCTGGGATTTGAACCTGGTCCATCTTATTAGAAACGTAGGTGTGCTATCCAACCGCCAATTCTTTTACCTTATTTGAACTGATTTGAATGTTATCCAGGTTTTTATACGTTCGATGCTAGGTTAACAGGGTGTGTTATAAGTTGTTTGTTTTCATGAATTTGGGATTGTTGTTGTTATTTTCTTGTTTATGGTTCATGCCCAAATATTTTAATTTTATTCCACTTATTCTGTGATAGGATGGGTTGCTGCATGAAAAATACCGGCATTTGTTTACTGTACTCTCGAATTCTGACTTTTGTTTATGTTTATTATTCGAACGTATTGTGTTCTTTTGATGGGTTTGATGTATACTAATTGAGCTCGTATTTGTTATTACTTTTGAAGACTCTTCTAATTTTAGGCTTTGAGCATATCCTTTTATTATTTTCGAAGGGATCTTCATACGGCTGTATGTATGTAATTTTTGTTCTGCTTATTATTTGTTTTACACTTTTATTCTCTTCCTTATCAGGTTGTGTTGATAGAAAAATTGTGAGCTCCTTTATCGCAAACATTATCCGTAGAATACGTTCCTTCGTAGGTATTTTGTCATATTCGAGTCTTGTAGTGTTTCAAGACTATGTACGTTACTGAATAGTTTGGACACACCGAAACTGATTATTGCATTCTTCGAGTTTATTGCGGCTGTTCTTGTAACTAGATTGCAACACATGAGGGTGTTTTTTCGGCTAATAGTGGTAGTATTATTTTCACAAAGTATCTGGGTAGGGGGTGTTGTGAATATTCACAGAAAAGGCAGTCTTGTTTGCAAATTATTTTTTGACCGTAGATGTTTGGGATGGTGCTGTAGAGTGTTGTTAGTTCTGTAACTGTCTCTGTTCCAAATTCTTTTTTATGTTTCTTGAAAATATTTTAATATTGGGTTGTTAAGTTAGATTTGATGTTCCTGTAATAGCATCTTCCATTATAGTGTAATGTTTGTTCTTAGAACAAAGTGCATTACTTCTCGGGAATCTCCTGAATACGACAGCAGTTTAAAGTAGCCGAAATCAATAAAAAGTAACTATAAAACTAATTCATAATTATGCTTAACTTACCGTTTAGGGTATTAACTATAATAACAAGTGGTAACCAATCGCCACAAACTCACGTAAGTTGTGGTAAGTTATTGTTTCATTATGGTGTCGTTGTTCTGCAAAGTCACCCAATTACCTCATCTCTCTGTGTAAACACGAAAGAAATATAAAAGTCAGTACAATCGTAAAAATGTGAAATTGTATCCATAATTTTATAATATTACTTTTGTCAAATTCCAATCCAACCATTGTTCGATTTCAATTATACAGAAATAAAGTCCTCTGGTGGAACAGCGGTAAGTCTACGGACTTCAAAAGCCCGTATCCTGGGTTTGAGTTCCCGCTGTACAAGAAAGCAAATAGACCAATGTGTCTTTGCTCTAAAACAAAAAAAAGATATAAGTATAATAATATTATTTGTGATGCAGGCGTTGTTATTTTCAATGTGAAGAAAAATCTTTTTCACACAAGAATAACAGCAAGTTATGGTAAAGATTTATTATAACTTCAAATAAATCAAAATGTGTTTTATTTTGAAAACAGGTTTTGTTTGTTTTCTTTGTACTGTTTACCGAAAAAAATAGCTATTTTGTAACAATTAAACTCATAGCTATATTTTCATAACCAAAGCTCATTGTGTGTATGTCCACGAGTACTTTATATTGGGAATACGATTATTCTACTATTCTAAGTATCCCTATTGTCCTCCAAAATAGTACGATAATTCATTTTTAATCAAATTAATATATTTTTATGCAAAATATCTATAAGTGGAAAAAAAAGAATTATTGTAATAATTTTGGATATCTTAGATTATGCTTTTCATAAATTCAAAGAAATCACATTTACTAGATAATTCCCTTTTACAAACTTCTGTTTTAGAGAGAAAAATGTCAAAATATATCTTTGTGGTTCTGATATGTATGTTGGGCCTACAGAACTAGCAGACAAAAATACTGAAGACATAATAACATAATTTATCTTCACTTCGAAATCTATTGAGTGAATCGAACGTTTTATGAGAACCTTGCTTTTATAATTTTTTAAATCCAATTAAATTTATTCTTCTTCAAAAAATAACCAGAAAAAGGGAGAAAAGATAAGTCAATCTTGTATAAATATTAATTAATCAACCAGAGTGTTCAAATGATTGTCATAACATATAATAATATGACACTATTCTCACAAAATGAAATAGAATCTTTCACAACAGCTTCCAGAGCTATATAATGTATGCATAACTTACACGAGCAATGACATATAACATAGTTTTCTTAATTTCAAAAATAAAAAGAACGTGTTTCGCTAATTGCTTTTTGTGTTTTACTTTTCATCACAATAAGCTGAATGATTTTTCATGCTTAAAAAAACTAATGAAATGAAGAAAATGTCTAGAGAGTTTCTTATCCAAGAAACTGTTCTTATAACAAGGCTCATTATGCGTCTGGTAGTTAATAAAATCATTATAATGAAAATTGTTTCATGAAGTGCTCATTACCAACAAGTGAAGACAGATATATAAAAGGTCTGTTGTGGAGTTAGGCGTAATTCATAATGGATTTAATGCTATTTGATATCTACATATATACATCGAAGGACTATGAAACACAAAATTGTATATAACATATAAATGCTCAAAATGACTAACGCTGCTTAACTATTTCTATCTTGAAATTGAATTTATGTTATTTGAGGCAATATATACATTCACAGACTGTAAGACATTTATTTATTTATGATTAGTTATGTATGTGTATTTATTTACTTTCTTTGTTCACCTAGAACTGGTGTTTATTAAACTATTTGTCGTTACTACGACAGTTTTTTTACGTATATAACACTTTATGAAAAATAATGCCTTTTTTTTAAAGTAGTGAGACAAAATACTTTACATAACAATACGTGTAACTGTAGAACTAAATTTAGAATAACATATATAACTAAAGAGAGACGTAAAACGTACATTTCCTGAGTTAACAAATTCCATAAATATATTTGCAATTGAAATGTAAAGAACTTTTCATTCTTCATCTGAACGACAACTTCTGGATATAATGGTTTGTATTGACATTCGCCCAAAGCTACACAAGGGCTATCTGTTTTAGCCGTCCCTAATTTAACTGTGATAGATTAGAGGGAAAGCAGCTAGTCAATACCACCCACTTCCGACTCGTGGGCTACTCTTTTACCAACGATTAGTGGGATTGGCCGTCATATTATAACGCCCCCACAGCTGAAAGGGAGAGCATGTTCATTGACGGGGATTCGAATCCGCTACACTCAGATTGCGATTTAAGCGCTCTAACCCCTTGCACATAATGGACTAAGCGGCTAGGTCAGATACCATCTGCATAGAGGTTAGAGCCATCCCAAATTTTGAGTTTCAGACTAGAGTAAAGACAACCAGTTGGCAGCATCCGCTGTCTGAAACTGCTACTCTTAACAGAGTAGTGGAATTGACTGTCGCTTTTATAACACACCCAGGGCACAAAATTTGAAGCGTTTCACATCTCGAACAACAAACATTTGAATATCGCAGTCCAATAAGTTAACTATTTGGTCTTGTTCGGGCTAATGTGAAGACAATGAACACCAGCCTAATATTATTAGAGCATAATGTTGTGCATAGCTCATAGTATTTCCCCATTTCCATCAGTTTTTAAAGAAACTATACAACGGTTTACATTCATTATCATATTTCACATGTAACAAATAGCAAAGTTTTGAAAACTAGACTATAAAACCAAAGTGAATATAAATTTCCGGATACATGCAAATACCAGCTAAGTATTAATTTATTCTTATTTTAAACCAAAGCATAATTATTTTCACTAAATCTTTGAAGGAGAAACAGTTATAATTATTTATATGATACTAACAATTAAGTTTATAATTAAGATCTTGCAAAATATCACACCGGAATAATACGATAAACTGTAAATTTTCATTTTATCAGATCAACGATATAACAGAACCAAGTACAATGGTAGAAAATCAGAGCATCGACGAATAAATTCACATGTAAATATACGATTTCACTGATTAATAGAATTGAAAATTTCAGCTTGTCTAGACTCAAAAAGATCTACTTTTCGTTCAGAGATCTTTTGTAAACAATCATAGACATAGCACCTAAAACAACATATTGTTTCAAGTATTTGGTTTATGTAACTGCAGGAGTAACAACTGTACAAAATTGTTATTGTTTTATATCAGACATCTGATATTTTTCTATAAAAAATATACATACTATACATCTTATATTATACTAGTCTTCGTTTCGTAGTGAGCGTTTTTCCTTACTAATATTTTACTTATTATTTACTTGCAGATTGTATCGTTGTTTGAAATCCACCAAGGTCTTACCTTTCAACAAGTAAGATATTATCTACGTTAGCTTTTAGAGCACTTAAACAAGATTAAAGTCGAGCAAAAAAAAAGATATGAAATGTTTATAAGAAACAACAGAAACAATCCACTTCCAATACTACTAATACTATTTTGTTCGCTGAGTAAATATTCTCAATAATGTTCGTTCGAAAAATTGAAAAACAAAGGAAAAACGGTTTAACTGGCTTTGTAAGAGTCAAGATGCTTATTGTTTCATTAGATAAAACTGTCGTTTGGCCTGCCAGCTGTTAATCAACCACCAACTCTCCTAACTCGTTGAAGCGTAATAAAGGATGCAGGAAAATATTAATAAATAAACGTGTATATATGCTTTATCATACAAATGCGCCGCTTTTTTCAAATTTTCTAATTCAACAAGTCTTCTTTACTAGGTTATGAAAAACATAACCTCTAGTACTATCATAACTTTGATATTTATAACTTGCAGACATGATAAAACAATAAAATAATATGTCATTATATATATCCGATAAATAATACAGACAAAATAGACTCGGAATAAGACATTACACTTGTCTAAAAGTTATTGAATCGGTACCGGAAGTTTATTAATAGAATTTCCAAAATATTTTTTTTTTAAAGCAAAGGATTCCCAAGCTTGATTTATAATTATACAAACATATATTCTTCTGAATAATGACCGAGTCAAAAATATTTGTAGCTTTACTTTAATATTTAGAAAATTTATTTTACTGGAATAATTTAAATAAAAACATTCTCTCCTACAAAAAGTTTTCAGTATAAATGACTAATCTAATTTTTGTTGAATACAAAGACTGGTGTATTCTGTTTCGTCATTATTAGATACTGAAGAAGGTTAATATATTTCACTACAAGACGCAAGCACCTAAAGTAACTATAGATAAAAGCTGTTAAATACACGAAAGCTGTTGTTATATTGAACAGTCATTTACTTACAAGCTGAGAGAAAATCCCATTACCCTGACAAGCTATGTCGATCCTGTATACACGACACGCAAACCTCTATAGCTTGCTTTCTTTACTATTTTTTCGAAGCTTAATGCAGGCAAGTTTTATCGTGCACTCGGATGTTATATAAGAACAAAGATTGTATAAATTAAACACACTATCCCCTTGAAAGTTTCGGAAAAATTGGATTAAATTCGAAGTTAAATATATGTCAAGGCATTGAAAATACTGAAGGACAATAGAAGAACACACTGTTTATGTTTTTAATAATTCCATTATCCTCAAGATGTTGCATATTGTAGGTATAATTATATCAATGTTTCATGTTTTATGATATCACATATTTTCAAATAATACATATTATATGTCAGGATTTAGACTTATAAAACTGATTATTGCGAATATCAAGATTAATAACTATCCTTGCGCTGTATCCTGCTACAGAATGAAAGAAGGGGATATTAATTTTATAAAACATTTTAATGAGTGTGCACATTTATGAAGTAAAATACTGTTCGTTGGAAAGGTTCGTACTGAACACTAGTGTTAAAAATTTTACTTTACATTTCTTCAAATTCAGAACTAACACACTGGTGTCCAAACGTTAAGAAAAAAATCTGATTTTGAACAATAACTACTTAGAAAGCAATATATATTCATGACATTTGAATTACTGCTTGATTGTAATCAACAAAAATTAAATTGCAAGTAAGAATTTACAGCTGACCTGTAAGTAGTTTGCAAACATACTAATTACGCTTCCTACAAAATATCGCACAGATCC
The DNA here is from genome assembly GCF_000517525.1 of Limulus polyphemus. Lineage (NCBI taxonomy): Eukaryota > Metazoa > Arthropoda > Merostomata > Xiphosura > Limulidae > Limulus > Limulus polyphemus. Next base: position 593,318 of record NW_013665861.1, on the reverse strand, counting down.
CGCTCTACTTATTTTGTAATGTGTTCGTTGTCAGATTATTCTGTGCAGATTCATTATACAAAATATCAAGGAAGTGGAAAGCATCCGGATGGATGGAAGATAGACAAACAGATTGAGGTTGCAAGAAGGCCAGATTTCGGAATCAGTATGAGAAGACTGAAAATGTTACTCGGAGACCAAAGCCTTCCTAGACCCACAGCATGTCAATACGACCGTTAGCTGTCTGTAACTGCCATATATCATATAAACGTGAGAACTATCCACAGGTTTATGATGATCTGTATCGAAACAGATCTAAACCAGAAGGCTTCATGAGAGGAATCTATACGCCAAAAGTCCAGTGACTTGTGTTCCGCTAACAGCCTTCCAAATTCTCGTTATCTTGATGTCGCCAACACCTGGAAGAGATCAAGAAAAATTGGAATAATGGTTCCATCATGAATGAGTCATCATATTGATTGTCGACGAAGTTCGATTTGGAGTGAGTGAGGAACTCGATATCATCTTACAAACATCATGGAACGGGACCATTACAGGGGTATCCTTGTCTGAGCAGGCATCTTGATCAATGGTCGCACAGACATCCACGTCTTTTAAGGCACTTCCTAAACTGGTCTGCGATACAAAGATAAAATCCTCCGGCATTATGAGGTGATGTTTCCCTGATTTCATTTTAATAGATGATAACACGCTCGGTTGGTGGATCAATACCTTGAAAGTAAAGATATCGCCCGTATGGACTGACCAGCAAGCTTACATGATCTGTACCCCCTACAGCATGCCTTGGCTATTCTAAAGGGACAGATTTCCAATCGTCAACCACCTCCAAGAACCTCCCAGGAGCTAGTATGTGCCCTCGTACAAGAGTATTATTTTTTGTTTTCTTTCCAGCTTATTGAACAACCAAATATGCAGCATGAGAAAACGCTGTGAAGTATTTTCTGTAAAGGGTGATCACAACCTTTATTACATGCATTTTAATAGTTAAATTCAATACCGACTTTTGGGGATTCTTTATTTCACCGTCATACATAAATGAAAACAAAGATAATAATTTTCATGTCTATGTGTATTCATACGGCATATAACAGCTTATTCTCTACCTCAATTTTCGTTTCATTCCTTTCAGGTGTCTTTACAAATATGTTATTTTTTCTTTTGTTTTTTAACGTTTAGACAGCAATGTATTAGAAGAACATGATATTTTTCCAAAAATAAGAACAGAATATATTAGAAGCAAGTTAAATCCTAACGAATTAGGAATACAGCTTTAATCCTCAATAAATATCTTACTTGAGGGTCACCAGTCAATTTAAATCATCACTCTCAAATATGTAAATATAAATATCATTAGAGCTTAAATGTAGATCATGATTGCTTCCATCTAAACACCTTTAACATTGTGAAGTCTAGCGATGACAAAGAATCCATAAAAAAAGAAAAGCAGCACTTTGGTTTTCAGGAAAAATCATTAAATGCAAACTTTTTATTAATTGAAATAAAAAGTAATAATAAAGGTCTCAAATTTCTTTGTACTTTACTGTTTAAAATAACTTCAATATAATTGTTTATATTAATAGTTCTAATAAAAATAGTCTTCAGAAGTAAATCGTTTCAAGAGTTTAAATAGTGATAAAGAAATGGAGAAATTCTTTATATAAACTGTCTCTCTGTTGATAAACAATTGAATGTGTAACAGATCAAAAAATACAATAGATCGCTAAAGCCATTGGAACTGATCCCTCACTGTACAATGATAATTTGACAATTACAGTTCCATCTCTATAAGGTGTTTATAACTTAGATGCCTTCCGGTCTAGGTTTGTATTGTATTTACGGTTACTTAAAAGTTTATAAAACTTTGACTTCTACAGCTGATACTCACAAATACTGCCTTAGTTCTTGAAATTAATGGCATAATAATCAGATACTGTATGTCATATCCAAATAAGCGTGTTTACTTTTGAACGCATAACTCTTCTCAATACTTGAAAGGCTGTTGTTCATCTTAAGCTGAATAATTTTCTTCAGACACAACTAATTCCTGTACAAGTTAGAAATGATAAAAGTCAAAAATACTACTGCGTACATGTAAAACCGTACAGTATAGATATGCATAGTAAATACCACGTCCGACAGCATTTAATATATGTGACTCAACCCATAATATAACCAAATACAAGACATTAAGGTGACTGGTATGGTATTACTATATGTAATCTAGAGATGAACCATACACTACAATACTTACGAGTTAGGAAATGTTTCTTTGTTGACAATATAAATGAGTATTTGACCAGCTAATTATAAACAAATAGATAAAAGATGAAGCACGTACAAGATATTGTGAAGCTCTCTAGTGACTCAGCAATAAACGCGAAGGTTCACAACACTAAAATTCGATGTTTGATTCCTTCGGTTATTATACAGTTTGGTGTTTAAAGCTAACACACAGTCTTGGCCAAATGTTTTGCATATCTTGTAATAAATAAGATCACTTAGTGTTGTCAAAACTAAGAAATGCTCGTTACAATAAACACCTACATGTGTAATTTGTATAATGAGACAGGTTCTATGGACATCATGAACGATATATTAAAACAGAAAAATTTTTTATCAGACACCTGCGGAAAAATGTGTAATTCAACATTTCACCTATTACAACAAAACCTTACCAAAACATATACAATGAAGTTATATAACATCAAATTATCATAAATAGCATATGTAACCTTATATCAGTTCATATTAAACATTCAGTACTTCGCTGGTCCTCCTCATACTCTAATAACCTCCGCAAGGCGACATGGTATGCTGTCGATGAGGTTATTGATGTTATACATTGTGATTTCATCCAAACGTTTTCACTAGAATGCGCTTTAACTCAGCTACAGTAGCTGGTTTAGGGCCGTGGTAGGCAATTTTCCTGCTCAGTTGTACCCAACATATCTCAATGGGATTACAATCTGGAGACTTTGCTGGCCATGGCACTCTTGTAACATCCTCCTGATCGAGATAATCCTTTACAATACACGCACTGTGGGCAGTGGCATTGTCATCCTTCAACACAATTTCATTGCCAAATTTTGCCCAAGCATATGCCACAAATAGCTCCATGTAATGCCCGGAGGAGGTATCATTCATATTTCCCTGGGGGATATGAAGGACAGTTTTCCACCATGATGAATAGCTGCTCAAACATGCACTTAATCACCTCCTGTGTGTTCCCTCTAAGAAAGACAGTCTTCCCTCCTCTGTACTCCAGGCAAACGACGGACACTAGTCTTACCATCAGCTTTAACAAGTCGGAACTCATCTGAAAGGATGACATGTTGTCAGTGTCCCGACTGTAAGTTGGCATGCTGTCTTGCCCAAATAACACGATGACGGCGATGAATTCTGGTTCATATTTTGCAGATAATCCTTCTTTCAAAATAACTTTGTTTGGTCAGTCTCCTATTCACTGTTCTTCTGGATACCCTGGAATAAATGTGTTCATGTCATTCTTGTCGTAAGGTGTTGAAAGATAATGTTCGGATAATGTCTGTTTGCTTCATACCAGCCACCCAGTGGCATAGCGGTATGTCTACGGACTTACAACGCTAGAATCTGGGTTTCGATACCCGTAGTTGACAAAGCACAGAAACCCCATTGTGTAGCTTTGTGCTTAATTACAAACATACAAACAAACAAGCTTCATACCAATTATGGACAGTTGAACAATTTGACGCCCTATAACCCTTGCACGTGATGAGGTATGACTGTACAACAAATACAGAGAAATTGTCTCGATAAGGCGCTGCGTTCCGTTTCTGGACAGTCAAAGAATTTCACGCTCTATAACTTCTGGCACGTGACGAATTATGACTCTACACCACGTAATTGTCTGAACAAAGTGTTGATTTGTTTCGAAAAATATTATACCAAAAGCACACCGTTTAACACCAATCATGTTTTTATGTGTGGTTTGACGAATAAATGCTCAAAACAAACTATACAGACCATAATAACAACTCGTACATGCTTGTTCGATCATACGCTACCTTCTCTGTTACTACTTGTGCATTTACTTAATAACTACTCCATGCATGTAGAAAATAACATCAATATAGAACATTATTCAAACATTTGGCGAAGAGTGTATTATGAATTTAAGGCCAAATTGTAGCATGCAAAAAATCACATAGAAATTTATATCATAGCCCAACTTATCATATAACTTTTACCGAGAGTTATGGATACCTGTATAAAATACTCGCGCTCTGCTGCAAGATTCAAAAGGTCCGCTCCTGATTCACAGAGACCCCAGTATATTGATCGAGCTTCTCCAGTGTTCCCAAGTACTTCCATATCTACCTCAAAGGTGGGATTTGGTGCCTTACACATACACCCCACTTGAGCAAATGGAGGACATGGTGGGGGCACACAAAAACAAAATCTAATGTCAGTTTCGTATTCATCAACCCTGAAAACGTACTCTAAGACCCCCCTTATGCTAGAATGGCCTTCTAACAATGTTGTAGCTCCCTTTGTACTCCACCTTAGCTGTAGAAGGGGTTACGCCATTAAGATAAAGAAAAAATTCAAACTATCCCAAGTCCGCCTGCCAATTTTGGTCCTGTTAGCTACAAAACTGTGAGAAGAGTTAGCTACATAAAAAATACATATATAAAAAATTTTTATTTGAATTAATATAGGGTAAAACCATACATACCACAAACTATTTTCAAAAATACAAATATCAAAAAATATTTATACGTAACTTCTTTATTACATGTACTAAATCCGATATCATGCAAATATAGATAGATCTTCCCATAACCTATGTCCACCTTCAGACCAACTGAAACATTTAAAACAAACGTGCTTTATGTGTATCTTGATTTGATTTTCCTAACGTGTTGTGCTATATGCACTTTATATTTCTCAAATTTTATTATAATATTTAATAAAATATTATATAAGATTTTAACAAACAAGTAGCAGGTGTTGAAGGAATTCATATGTAAAAAATAGAACTGGAATCTATGAGTAGTATAGTTGATTTTCCCTTTTTGCAAGAACGCAAACCGATATATGTATATTTAGGAATAAGTCAGCCACTGAATCAACAGTAGGTTTTTCGACTTATAATGCTAACTTTCGGAGTTCGATTCCCAGCGATAGACAGAGCGTAGAAATCCTGTTGTGTAGCTTTGAGCTAAACAAGTGACAGCGATCTTGAGATAATGAGTGGCATTGATTGCCTATCGTATAGAACTATTGAGGTTCTAGCTTTTTGTTTATGTTTGCTAAAAGTTCTCCGTGGACTGTAATGCTGAGTGGTTTATCTGATTTTGAACTGTTTGTCTAGGTTTGTTTTCAATTTCACGCGAAGTTACACGAGGGTCATCTGCACTAGCCGTCCCTAATTTAACAATGAAATACTAGAGGGAAGGCAGCTAGTCATCCACCTACCGCCAACTCTTGGGCTACTCTTTTATCAATGAATAGTAAGATTGACCGCCACATTATAACGCACCCACAGTTGAAAGGACGTTTGGTGGAACGGGGATTTGAACCTGCGACCCTCAGATTGCGAGTTGAACGCCCTAGCCACCTGGCCATGGATTTGGAATAGCAACGTAAGTTTTTACATCACCTGAGGCACAGTATATATTTAATATTATCACTGACAAGTATAAATAAACTAGTTAGGGCATCATAGCAGATTAGACGATGTTAAATTCAATGTAAATTATTTTGCATTTTGCAATTCGAAATTTTTAAATAAGCAAATAAAAAAACAAACGACCAAGACTCAATCGGATAACTGTTATATTTTATTTGTTGGTTCATGTATTCTCTAGTTTTCAAAGAATAATTGACAACCTACGTATACATTAAGCTTTGTGATAGAACCGGGTATTAAAAGATAGCGATGTAGTTATTGAGTGACCAGTGATGTCCAATGAAAATAATAATTGTTTAAAAACCGTGTAACATTCATACTTTAACTAGACATTTCATATTTTGCATTGAATCATGCTCAATCTACTTTTTTGTTTGTTTGTAAATAAGCACAATGCTAAACAATGAGCTATCTGAGATCTGCCCACCACAGGTATCAAAACGCAGTTTCTAGCATTGTAAATCCGCAGACATGCCGCTGTGACACTGGTGGACTACTTTTTTTTAATTAATATTTTATTTATTTTAATCTGTTTAACAGAAGTGTTTTCATGAGACTTAGACAACACGGAGATCAAAATAATGTATGTTACTGAATTTCATCAACAGATTATTCGATTTCGAAATAGCTTTCAATCCTCAGGAAGAAATATGAAAATTGATTTATTTTAAAACCAGAAATAATTATAAAAAATCAAGTGAAAACAATCAAAATGTTATTTCTAATGGTGATTACAAAAGTAGAGTGAGCTGAGAAAATGCATCGATTGTTTGTGCAAAACGTAACGGTGAATAAGGGTATACTAGACGTCTGCATACAACTGTGTGCTTAAAGCACATATTGTTATTGTAGTGTCAGTGTAAACAGAATATATTATAATTTGCATGTTATATTTGACAGTTTCCTTACCAATATTTGGCATTTTCGTTAGAAACCTTAAGGCATTTAATGTTATTTAAGAACGACTGAGCTTTAAGACGTGTCCGTTAACTTGTCCGATCCTTTTCTAACTAATATATATACATTTTATGAAAATTAGTCTCCGTATAACAACTCCACCTTTTCAATAAAAACAAAAATATTTTATAGATAATTTCACTAAATTCTTGAGCTTAATTATTATACATATCATGTTGATTTTATGATAGGTTTGTTTGTTTGTTTTTGAATTTTGCGCAAAGCTACACGAGGGCTATCTGCACTAGGCGTCCCTAATTTAGCAGTGTAAGACTAGAGGGAAGGTAGCTAGTCATCACCACCCACAGCCAACTCTTGGGCTACTCTTTTTTTTACCAACGAATAGTGGAATTGACCGTCACATTATAACGCCCCCACGGCTGAAAGGGCGAGCATGTTTGGTGGGACGGGGATTCGAACCCGCGACCCACAGATTGCGAGTCGAACGCCTTATCCACCTGACCATGCCAGGCTTTTTGATAGGATAACTAGTTCTTTACATATACACAAACATACGAATAGGAATGTTAGAATTATAGAAACTGAAATTATCATACTAATTTCATCGAAACATCAATTAAATCAGTGAAATGAGAAAGTGTGTTTAATGGCCGTTTTGAAATATTATCTTTTCATCTTCAGCGTATTTATATAGTAAATGCCGATAATGTATCTCAAAATATCACACATAAAAGTTGCAATGAAATATATGTATAACTATAATAATCTACAGAAGAAGTTAGGAATATTTAAGAATGAAGGATAACAATATAATATGAATGTATAAAACAGAAAAATGTGTGAAAATGCATTTCCAGAAATGTTATATGCACCTGATGAATTAGAAAAAAAATATTAAATATGTTTTTGTTTGCTTTGTTAGAAGTTTATGTCTATGTAGCCTATAGTAAGAACTTTAAAAGTCTGATGATAAAGTTGTATGCCCAGCCATATGAGTGTTTGAATGGACGGCAGTAGAACAGGGAGATAACAAATTGATTAATTATGAGGTGTTTTCTTATTAGTGAATGAATAAATACAATTTTGCCATTGTAAGTATTTTGCAGGTATCTCACACGTATAAATGATAAAAAGATATGGAGTCTTTAGAATAAAAAAAAAGGATTATTTGATTTCACATATATAATTAGAAACAGTTATCAGTTGGATATGGATAGAGTTTTTTTTTTTTTTAATAGATTGATATACCTACTTTCTATATTGTTTAGGACACAACATTTCTCTGTACAGAGTTCTTCATTTAGATAGAGTTTGTATTTAACAGCTCAGTGAATGATTATTGGGAATTAGTTGGTTATTGGGGCCAATTTGTTTTAAGTTAACTAAAACCATTTGGTTCTTTAGTTGGTGTGTTTTTAAGCCACTATGGGCTATCTGTGCTCTGACCATTATGGATATCGAAACGAGAATTTTAGCGTCTAAAGCACGCAAACTTACCATTGGGAGCAGTTAAAAAAAACAATGAAAGTAATATAAAATATGTAAAAGTAGAATATAAAGAACATACCGAAAAGTTCATTTTATTTTAACAAAGTTAAAAACTAATAAGATTAAAATCCCCACAGCCCGTAAAAAGCTAAAAACACGATCAACCTGGACAGTGTCACCGTTGATAATGTCATTGTCCAATGTCAAAATCGAACCATGAGGTAAAATATGTAGAATATGATGTCGTTGCTGGGAGTCGTACCGACGATACGAAAGTAAAACATGGGAATTGTGACTTGAGTTTCAAAGAACCTCACAGTGATGAATTAGTCTCTTCCAAAAATAACTGTTTTGTAAAGATACAGTGATTAATATTGAGCCTTATCAATATATCTCCTTCTCTTCGGTTCCTACATAAACTAGAAGGCCAGAGAACAATGCTAGGCTTTATCTGGAAACGTTTGTTGTGATTTTGTTCACCCCAAGTCTCTTGCCAACGGCGTGAAGTCTAGCCTTCATGACAAACTCGAAGTCTACATACAGGCAAGGTTGTAATATCTTCAAAGAACATTGATTTTGTTGTGATGTCAGTAAGCTCGTTCCCTCGAATAACACCATAGCCAGAAATCTAGAAAAATGAGCCAGTCTTTTTTGAATGTCCAAAATAACTGGGTAAGAATTTATAAAAAAAAGCAATTCAAGGGATTTTAAAGAGTTAGAAAAGTCAGTGTAGATTGTACAATTAGTATACTGCTTAACTTTTACATGATCAAAGAAATTTAAATGACATATAACTCAGCAGAGAACACATATTCTGTAGAAGGGATCCTTCAAGCAAACACAGAGTCACCTGATCTCTAATCATACTAATAAACAGAAAGAATGTTTTTGAAAGGTGCTCATAAAAGCGAAGTCAGTGCTTCCAGTCAGGAATATCCGACTTCTTCAGATCTTTTAAAGAAAGTTCTCAATTTAGAATGGTAACAAGTTATAATGGAAAAGGAATATTCACCAGATTCTGCAATATTATCCACTTTCAGTCAATTGTGCAGGGAGACGAAGGCCAAAAGAATGTAGGATAGCAGACTATCTATTTGCAAATCGTATAACAAGCCATGGTGGGATGATCACCAGATTCTGGAATATTATCCAATTTGATACCCATGTCTGTCATCTGTTCCTGGAGATGAAGGACAAAAGAATATAGAAATAGCAGACTATATTTTTTCAAACAAAAATATCCCACCAAGAATTGAAGACACAATGTCCAGTGTGATGTCAAGGTAAGGAACAGAGCCTCACAACATATTGCAAAGAAAGTTGCAAACATCTGAGATGAAATGGAGGTTCATAGGAAAGTCAAAGCACCTGGCTGAGTCATAGACCATAGATCCATATTCCAACTTAAAGTGAATGAGGGAATAATAGATTTTAGCATAGAACACCTATCCACTTCCTAAGAGATGAAAGAGAGGATCTGGAGGATGTTCAGTGCTCATATACACTTAACTCAAGGCTGCTTAATGTGTAACATAATTGTGATGTAATGGTGAAAGATAAGTCCCAAGAACATTGTCTCAGCCACCACGATAATTGTGGCACTTCACATGGATCTCATGATTAGGTTACAATCTCTACTAGTTTTAGATTACAAGGATGTAAACCCATTTGCTGTAATCCGCTCAGACAATATACTTCATATTTGATGACCAACAGAAAAACTGGAAGTCATTGATATAGAAGCTGTTTTCACTGTATGAGGACGTTGTTTTGTGATGACATCAGTCTTAATGTTAACGAGTATGAAACTCAACTCTGAGAGACTCCAGGTTCCTGTGTGAAGGATGAAGATAAAGTCCATCCCACATGGACTCAGAATGATATTTTACCTAAAAATGTACAAATAAAAATAGGCAACTAGCCATGCAACCCATATGAATAGAAGTCTCATAAGATACCAAACCTCCACCTGCTGTCATAAACCTTCTTAAAAGAAGAAATAAGATAAAACCAAGATGCTCTCTCTTAAGGAAAGCTTCCCTGGTTGATATCTCAAGTCGAATACTGTGATCCATTGTGGATTGTTATCTGTGGAAACCACAATGAATGGTTGAAATAAGACTGTTTGATTCAAGGAAAGAAACAAGGTGACCATTACCCACCTTCTCCAAAACAATAACAGAAACAGTTAGTCATAGCAATAGGTCTACAATTAAAAGGATTCTTGGATCCTTCCCAGGCTTAGAAAAAGGGAATGACAATAACTAAATGTTGTGCAGTTGAAAAATCCTCCTCCTGCAAAATCTAGTTAAAAACAACAAGATGTCTCCACACATACAGCCATTAACAGTAGGTTAATGAAAGCAGGATAAAGCTCGGACAAAGTAGTAAAAGAGAGTCAGTTAGACATTTTTATAGCACATGAGTTAGATGGCATTAACCAAGCCCAATCTACCTTAGAATGATATAAAAATTACCAAAGCCTTTGTTTTAATTGTCAACCATTAAATAATTTCTTTGTTTGTTTTGAATTTGGCGCAAAGATTCACGAGGTTTATTTGCACTAGCCATCCCTAATTTAGCAGTGAAAGACTAGATGGAAGGCAGCTAGTCATCACCACCCACCGCACAAATAAGTAGATCAATGGCAGAGAAAGACTGACATGTGGCATGAATGTAAATATATTATCTAGTTTTGAACAGAGAGAGATTGTGATCTGAAAACATACACTTCATACATAGACTCGTTTCATTAATATAATTACCATCTCAGAGTGTATTTTGTCCTGTAAAGTCTTTGAGAATGAAGAAAGAAGATGGCAACTGTTTGATAACATCATCAAGGTCTACTTGATTGAAATAATTTTCTGGTTACAGGTAGAGTGAACAAATTATGATGGTATGACCAATGGAGACATGGATGGCAACATCCTTAGGTGGTGTTTTAAGTGGTACATTTATGGAGAGTTCATTCTGATAAACCAGCAGTACCACACTTTCACGAACCTATCCACCACATAAACTGTCTTTCCTGGACAATGGAAACTGCCAAGTAATGATAATATCATCACTTTCCAGGAATATCTTCTGTACTAAGATATACACACTGAATGAAAGAATGGATCAATGCCTTAATGCTATCTTTAACTAGCATTTATTGTAGATCTTGGTAGGAAGCCTTTATGTTTTGGTTTACAACCACATTTTATTATTTGTAATAGGTCGATCAACCTCCATCAATCCTGTGATTCCAGTGAACAAAGACGAGACCATGTAATGATTCTACACCTCAGGGCCACTAAAGGTGGATACATGTATTCACTATCGTCAGAGGTTGGGACAGAGGTTGGAGTAGATGTTGTCTTGTCTAATAATTTATCCATGAAAGGTAGAAGACTTCTAACAGGAGGAGAGAAAGACTCTGTGGATGGAATGGGGGAATCTGTTTTTTATTGCACCTTGACAACATAATTGAGTTCAACAGCATAAGTTCACATTGAAAGAGAGATCACCATCTTTTATGCCTCAGGATGTGATATGTGTTAATCTTCAAATGCTATATTTCTTTTTTCCCATCCTTCTAATGCATGATCGAAAATAGAAGGGATGGAAAACAGAGAAGTTAATATGATTCTCTTACCACTCGTACCTATTATGGTCTTTCTCACAACAACAAGCTCATGTCAAAAAACCATGGAAAGATGTATTGGAGTGTCCAAACCTCTAGAATTGGAAACAACAAAGAGGTTAGGACAGTGACAAATGAATATTATGAAGTAAATGTCGAAATAAGAATTTAAGTATGCTGCAGTATTCTATTTTTAGTGCAGTTAATACTCCTTGGCTGGACAGAACAGTGGGAATATGCAACTCAGGGATATTAAGTAGATTCCTCTCAATTATCGCTCACCTTGGTGAATTCAAATTAGCACGAAGAGTAACCTCAATAGGTACATCCCCAATGACATTCAAACTTGCTATCTCGTATGTCTCCATCAATATATCTCCAGATATTAATTTCTTAACCGCCTTTGGAGAGCCATTAAGCCCCCTATAATCCCTCTTGGATGAAAAGAGAAGATAATTTCCTGGCTGAGAATTTAAGTTCAGAAAATAAGGTACAGTGAAGGTAACTATGGAATATCGGGGTTTTCGATTAGTGGTCATTTACCAGTGACTGTTTTTCTAGTTGCTTATTTCTATTATTTTTGATATCCATAAAAAAAGAGAAAAGTTCAATACTCATTCATCTCACTCAGCATGGAGTCCTACAAGGAGATGCACCACACTTTCAAACCAGGAAAATATAGTCACGTCATGGTATCGTGTGCATTGTACCGAAACAACAGCACTGGATAAAATGCCAACAATAATCGTCGAGGGGGGGGGACTACCTAAATTTTAGCGATCTCCAGTAATTCAAGATTAAGATAATGTATTGTAATGTCCCAGACACCACTCAAACAACAGAATCCTCTCCTCCTTTTCACGGTAAGGGTGCTCTAGAAGGTGAGGCTAAGGTTTCACTAGTAGCACCGTCTTTCATATTAGCTCAGCAACTAACGAATATAAGGTGGCTACTTGTGACTGAAAATCCAAGAAGTTGTTTAAGTTGGTGGGAACTGAAGCTATTTCGTACATATTTGTGTGTATTTGTTTGTTTGTTTTTAATTTTGTCTCTTTAGAATTGTAACACAAAAAAGGCACACAAAAGCTATCTGCCCCCTACCTTTGAAATGGTAGATCACATAAAAAGCATCTAGTGAACGGCATCCACCGTCATCTCTGAGCTTTTCTTATCTGACTAGATAGTGAACGTAGACGTAATGCTTATAGCAGACCCCCAGATTTGTTTATTTGTTGATTTTTGTGTATATCTACTCCAGTAGTCCCTAATTTAGAAATGATGGATTAGGGAGATGACAGCTAGTCAACACTATCCAGTACTAACACTTGGCTATTCTTTACCAACGAAAAGTGGGATTGAGCGTCACGTTATAACACCCCAAGGCTGGAAGGGTAGTCATGTTTAGTGACGGAATTCGAACAGCGACCTGCCGATTGCTAGTCAAGCGCCCTAGCTCCCAGACTGTGAAAGGCCCGAACTCACGGCCCCAGTCTACAGAAGCGCATTTCTGCAGCAACGGGAAGCAAACCATGATTCCCTCGGATATAGCTAGTCAACCTCATCTGGCCTTGTTTTGAAAAAACAAACAAATAAACTCGAAACAGGGGTTGAAAGTTCCTTTAAGAGAAATCTTTGTGAAATGTGAAATTACGTCTGAGCTTGCCACAAAGTAATTATTTTGAGAGGGTAGTAAGTTAATGCTTTTAGCGAAAAAACGAGTCATTAACTTTAGGGTTATTAGAGTTATGTTTTTATATTAATTAAGATACCTGCATATTTAAGACTTCGTAGCATAATGTGTTCTAACAGTAGAAAGAATAATTCTAATAGACAAATCAGATTTGTGTACATTAAGGAAATCATGTACTAAATCCAGTCGAGAGCCAATAAAGAAATCTTTAATTACAATTAGCTCAGGAAATAAAGTTGTCATTTTTTAATTTCTAAGAATGCGATGAATTTGGAGTGGAAAGATTATCTGTGTTAAATAGTTTAAATTTTGTAAATTATAACACAGAATTCATCTTTTTCCTAAGATATCTTTCATTTAAAACGACAATATCACTAACTATGCCATGTCGAGCAACAATTTTATATAATATTTAAAATTTCCTTTTAAGTAGAGCAGGTGTAGTTTTGAAGGTGCTATGTTTATAAAATGTGGATCGTACTGTTTTTAATTTTGTGTTGATAAATTGTTTTAAGCTTTTAGACTTACAGTTGGAAAAACTGTTGATAGGAAATTATCCAAAATCTATGAGTTTGATCAAAGCGAACGAAATTTTCGCGATATTAAAGTATAGACGGAGATAAAGATAAATGCCGTCACATTTTTTTAAAGACTCGTTTACATATATCGATAATGGTAAATAAACTGTAATCACAACGTAGTTTAACGGGATTAGTTGAAACACCTGAGATGTTGAAGTTTCCTAATTTCACGTTTTGAAGTTGTTCGTTTGGGTAATATTATTTTTAAATTGAGCACCGAAAGCGGATACATACATAAAAGTCCAGGTAGAATGTAAGCCTTAAAAATGAGAAATATATTATTTATATTAACAATGAAGAGACGAAATGCTGTCAGGCGAAATAGGTAGAACTTCTTTGGAGTGACAGGTTTATATAGCAGAAACTTAGGAATAATTCTGCAATGTTTATATTTCTGTAGAAAACTAATACTCAGTTTAACTTTGATAACATTAATGTCGGCTTTCTCACCTAATTTATGTAGCAAATGCTTGTGTAAAATAAAATAATTTCTTGAATTAAATTATTATGCGTAAGAATCGATATTAGTAATAAGGATTAAATTAATAGATGTGTTTGCGCGAAACAGAAACGCATTATTCGAAAAGTGTTAAAAGTTTTAAAGTTCCGCATAATGAAGATATGTAATTGTGACTGAAATAATCTATATATGAAAGATTACCAACAAACGTCTCTACATCATGACAAAACTTGAAAATGTAATGAACTGGTCAAAATCGTTGTAAAAAGCGAGGAAATTACTTCGTTAACGTTTAACACAAACCACATAATTATTTTACCCATAGAATGGACAAGTTTACGAATTTATAATACTAAAAGTTTGATTCCCCGCGGTTGAAAAAGCGCAGTTTGCCCATTGTGTAGCTTTAACCTACAGCGATTTTAGCTATTTTTGGCATTTTCATATAGTTTCCAAAATTGATAAGACTTTCACAGCCAACTCCAACGACAAGAATAAAAAAATAAATTTGCTCCTTATGGCTACACATCTAGAAACTATAGTTATTTTCGAATACTTGATGTCGCCTCGTTTGCAATAGTCACGACATTTTGCGTTTCCTTCTTATCTATAGGAAGCTTTGATATACCTAAGTATTTCGAGTGTATTACTATTAAACAAAAACATTATATATGCAATATAGCTGGCTTACGATAATATATACTAATGTGAAATAGTTTATTATATTTGAGCCTTTCTTCCATTTCTGTTACTTATATGTAACTTATAAGCCACCGATAAAATAATTTTAGTATGGTTTTTGTTATTTTTAGAAGACATTTTGTGTTGGCTCATTATTACATGTTGTGTGATAGATTAGAAAATCCCTTAGAAGTAATTTATCCTCATGCTGAGAGGCTGTTTTAATATATATATATATATATATATATATACATATCTAAAGCTTTTGTGTAAATGCTTTAAGAGAAAACAAATATCCCAGAAAGTATGTGACAAATTTTCTTTGAGATTAAATTGTGATACAGTCCATGAAATTATACTTTATTCAATAAAAGTTTTATAACTATGATATTAGCTTCCTAGCTACATACAGAGCTAGCTACATACTTAGATCCCCCCCCCACAAAAAAATAAACTCAGTAGTGAGTATGACTAATTAAATATGCTGTTCTTACTTAAATATTAGAATGCATTGTTTAATCATTTGGGTATCCTAGCTGTGTTACGGACATTTTCGGCCGTAAACCCAATAATATATCACGAGGTTCGGCCAGCTTAAGATTTTTAGGTTAGTTCTAAATCTACATACTAAGCTAACAGTGCAAAATAACCCTTATAATAAAAGTATAATATTAGAAAATTAAAAACAATAATAAATCTAGAGATATTAAGTATTATATAATATAGGTAATACTGTTGTTAGTTTTAGTGAGAAGTAAGGGACTTTGCATCTAAACCAAAGAAAAATATCCTTAACTATTGTCGTATATTTCATGTTTGTTGAAGAAGTTTTATAACCGGGCATAAGCAAAACTTTACACGATCCTCTACAAAATTGTCTTGTGAACAGTAAAAACAGCTCATTAACAGTTCCGACAGAGTAGCTTTAGAGATGCCTGACATCTGAGATAACTTATATCACTGTTTATGTTTAGAGTCTAGAAGCAGGAGAGAATTATTACACCCGAAAACGTATGTGTATGATGCTCCAAAATGATAGGTAATAATAATAAGTGAGGAATGAAATGAATACCCAAATCGTACAATAAATAGATTGAATATTAGTGCTCTAATTAACATATAAACATGTTAAATGTAATAAAAAGAAAAAAACATTATATTGTACAAACTATAAGATGTGTCTACCCAACTAATCCTACCCTAACCATTCTATTTTACCTCACAAAACACACGAGATTGGCAACAGGAAGTAATAAATAGTTAAATACTCAGTATCCGTTAAGATTCGAAAAAGTTCAGTTGTAATAATACGACTTAGAAAAATAAATTGCAATTATGCTTAATATGACAACTAAAGTAATTAGCAACTTAACTAATGACGTAATTTTATACCCCATATAGAACTGTTATTTATGTAATTAAAGAATAATGTGTGTCGTCAGGCAGTCAGCTCATATGGAAACCCAACATTCCTACTGGCTAACCGTAGAGTGATACTTTTACGTTTATAGAAGTGCATTGTTCTATATGAGTGCAAAGCAATGACGTTCATAACATTAAATTTAAAGATAATTACTTCAGTAACATAAACATAGAGGCAACGAAACAGATTAAGTTATTTTTTTACTTTTCTGTGTCGTATAAATAACTCAATGCATTACATACGAATTCCAACAGGTGCATAAAAATCGATAATTAGGCCTAACGCTTGAATACCCTTCGTACTCGTTTAACTGCTATATAATCTGCGGCAATTAGCCTTAATAGCCAGTGCTACAACCTAATGATGTTCGATACTCTGCAACTAAAAGAGTGCAGGAAAGAAAAAAATACAGGATTCAGATGGTATACAACATTTTTTTTATAAACACCTTGCTTTTGTGGATAATCGCCATCTTTCCCTACGATGTTGAGATGTTTTGTTGATCGTACTCTTGATAAAGCGACGCTATAGAATTTTCAAAATTGTGGTATCAAGAGCTGTAAAAATCAGCTGTTTTAATATTTTTCTTTCAGTTTATTGTGTGTATATCTGTCTAAATTCCATTTGTGTTCAGAGATATATTTCGTTTATAGTCATTCCATGTTTTTACACTTCTTTACTTTAAATCTAAACGAAGTAGGACATTTAGATACTACTTGTTTATTGTAAAATAAAACAATAATTACAATAATTTTATCCATTATATTTTAGTAAAATTTTAAATATACTCCATTATTTAACCTACACAGATATAAATTTATTATATTACCAGTTTAATTCACACCATTATATGACCTGCATGGTAATTGGACAACTAGACAATTATTAGGTGTATAAATGTCCTACTTCCTCATTTTTTTAGGTGTCTAATTGTCTAGTTACCAAAATATCGTGTTTTTTCTGAAATATTGAACAAAACATTACGTATAAGTGTTTTCACATATTTTATTAGGTTTTGTTTCATTCATGTCCAAATACATAATACAAGAACAGTATTATTTAAATAATTTAAATCAATTTAAAACATATACCCTTCCCATGTATGTAGTATTCCACTTTATAATGCTGCATATGTGAAAGAAATATTTGGGCTTTGGCTCATATGGTACAGCACAATGCGGGAAGTCGAAGATTCGATCCCGTCTATATCCATTTTTTTCGAAATTAGACTTATATCGTAGGCGAAGCACGAGTTTTTCCCTAATATAGCTGCTATTAAATTTATATAAATATGTACGTATAGTTCGGGATAAAACTAAAAGGAGGTAAAACTAATAGTGGCCATAACATTATTGCAGTTCAATATGAGCTCAGACTATCTAAGAAATTGAAGTGTTGAAGTCATACTTTTGAAAATATTGTGATATTCTGCAATTGTTTAAGTCCATAATTACAAGCAATAACATCGTTGAATTACCCGAAAAATCGAATGAATTTGGTGTTCAACGAGTGAAATTACGAATTCTGTTTACGAAATCTCGTAATGTACAAAATATTCTATTGTATTAAGTGTGCTGTGAGTACTGAACATTGCAACATATCTTATCTGAAATATTTGTATTTAAAAACGGAAAGCTTATGATTTCAAATGTAAAAAATATATTTGTTTTATTGAAAACTAAAAATTGAATGTTTGATTAACGATATTGATATCTAAATTCAGGTAGTGAACTTTGTTTCTAATCAAAAAACATTTTCCAGGATGAACTCTGGTGGACAAATTTGTTAGGCTGCGTCAAGAAAATCTGTATCTACATACAAGAATATCATTAATATATCTACAAGCGCAACTGGTGTTCAAGGTACTAATATAGTTTTTATTAATATGATTCGTTCTTTATAGACATTATAGTCCAAATAAATATAAACCTTTGTTGAAAGAGTCGTCGGCCAAATACGGTTACGGATACATGTTGATATCTTATTTATTTCTACACAAACTTTGTTTCTAGATTAAAACTACTCAAAATAATTGAGTTGCAATTTAACACTAAGTCAAATTTGGACCAGTTAGTTTTAAAGTTATTACAGCCAATTGTAGAATTAAATGCAACTGTGCATTGTTGATTGCATTCTAAGATAACTGAGCCTCTTATGTGTATCCTATGTTGTAGAGGTTTAATTGTATGAAATTATAATGAACCTCTAACTGATAGTAATTAGGAAATGTTTAATACTGTATGCAAACATATAATTGCTTGTACTAGTCTGAAGACTTTTTCTGTAAATAAGATTTTAACAAGCACGCAATTTCAACTAACGCGCTTAATTAATTTTTAATTTCAATTCATCAAAAGAATTTCGGAGTGAATCGATAAGGCATGTATGGTACTTAAACTGGATAAAGTGATGAAGCTTATTGTTTAACAAGTAAAAACAGATGCTTTTGCATACTTTTTCTTTAAATGCTAAGAACATATTTTCTTGTGATTTAATTTTGCACACTTTACGCTTTACGGTGCACTTTATAACAAAAAGATATTTAATACTGACTGGATATTACCAACAGAAATGGTTAATAGTCCGTTTTTGAATAACACAAGAAAATGAGACATGTTTATTTCTAACTCTCAAAATGTGTAAGAAGCAAATTATCTGGATAAACTGAAATATATACATTGTGCTCAATTTGTGTTACCAATTTTCATTTTTAAATAGTTTCACATTCAGAGATAAAAAGAAACCCTTTGCATTATGGAAGCCAAAATAATACTTTTGGATTTCGTACATGTTTGAGAAGAATTAATCTTTATCTTCGATTTTTGATACAAATAAAACATGGCAAAATCCCACACAAAACACATCGCTGAAGGATTTTTTTGTGATTAAGCACAAAGTTACACAATGGGCTATCTGTGCTGTGCCCACCATTGGTATCGATACTTAAATTCTAGCGTTGTTAGTCCGCAGACATACAGCTGTACCACTGGGGGGGGGGGGGCTCTCTGAAGGAACGTTTCAATGAAGAAAGTCTCTTAATCTCTAATGTTTTTTTGTTTGTTTATTTTTCTGCTTGTTTATAACAAAAAGAAAGTTATAGTGACTTAGAAATACGTTCGAAGCAGTCTGATTAGAGACTGGATCGGCATCAAAGAGAATTTGAAAATCTTTATATATAAAGGAACGAAATATTCTCGAAATATTAATACTTTTGATTGTGTTGCCTTCGGATTCAAAACTTGGTGACACAGTTTAAGTCATTCGTTGGTTTTCATGCGTTTCCATTGCTACATGCAATAAAGGAAGAAAACCTTTTTCATTAAAATATACAATATATCCCAGCTTATTCAAATAAGTAGCTTTTACGTGTCATTGCAGACGGTATTGCGAAGCGATTGTGCTGACACCGTGCTCACCATGCTCGATCTATACATTGAATTCAAGACTATTACAAACATGATTTTTATCATCTTGACAAGGGTGTTTTATTTTATTTTATTTTTTTTGTTTGTAAGATTTGACAGAGTTTTCGTGCTCAAGTGTCACGAAATAGTCAAACTAAGCCCATCTCAACATTTGGTTCATGCTATTCAAATCAAAACGCTGAACAAGTGTTATATCCTGCAAAAATTGATCGGTAACGTGATCACTAAAATGGCACATAGCGGGAATGAAATTTACTCAAGAATGCGTTCTGGAAAGATCCATTGTCTATTTTATCGTCTTTGGTTAACTAATATATATAGACAGCTGTAGCTATTGTAGGAATAAAGATAAAACTGTACGATTATTCAAATTGTGAAAATTTACGTATAATTTCATATACATTTGATACTTTTTATCTATACTACACATTAACATCATGTGCAATTATTCTAACAATAAAAATTTTGATCCAAACAATGAAATTCACATATTTCAGAGTGTGATTATACGGAACAATATTTTGTTGCTTGTTTTAAAAGTCAGCTGACATACTTCAACAAAATATTAATGACAATATTAGTAAGTGAAAGATTTTTAATAACTTCATATACCACCTTCAACAAAGGAGAAGGTTATGCACAGGTTATTTCCTAATTCGTTGCACTACGTAATATTTTACAAGTTGCATGAATTTTTACGAATAGGAACTAAAATACTTAGTAAAAAATATGGTCTTAGCGTATATATATCTTTTGTTAATTATACAACAGAAATTAGAAACGTTCGAAAACTTATCTTATTTTTTTATTAATTTACGCGATAAAACTTTAATTTTTTGGAAACATGTTTTTTTTTATAGATTTAATAAATAAAACTTTTATTTGTGGAAAAAATATGTATCACATTTTATGAAAGGACCTTTCATTACTAGACTAGCCTATGATGGAAAGGTATAATTAATTACAGATATTTTGTTCTTTACTTCATAAAAAGTTGTAACATCATGTACAATTTAAGAAAGTAGAAATACATAAATACAACTCTAGAAGTGTATTTTATATCATATTTGAATATGTTCTTTAATTGTGCTTGACTGTTCATTAGCATTGTTTGTATTCCTCACTATCTACTCGACTTGTAAAATAGGTGACATTGTGTACTCTACCTAAATGTACTGTCTGATCTAGATACCAGGAGAAAGTGCATAGACTACTACTAATCTAAAATAATAACTGTGTTTATAATAACTTAAATGTTAAAAGTAATTAAAGAAGAGGAAATGATGCATTAGTAAAATCCATAGATTAAGTTTAACATTGTTTATTCACAATGAGGTGACATATCTAAAGGCTTGTGACTAATGATCTATTGGTTTAGCCAGCTAATTCCATACTGCGTTAATTAACTACAGCAGTTATATGCGGACCTCTTTCCATTGCAAGTATTTTAATAGTAGCTTAGAAAATAAAGTATAATTATCGTAACATTTGCAATGAAATTATTACTAGAAAACGGTTTCACCCGACTCAATTGAATTTCTTACTAGAAAAATTAGAAACCTATTTTGTATGTTATAATATAAGGAAGAAAAAACATTTTGTTCCATGATGTAATTTTTATTAGCAGTAAAAAAAATCATCTACAACCATTTCCTGTCCTAAGTTATTACATAAAGATGATCCATGGTTTTGCTTTGTTCGTGCTATTTTTATATTTTGACATAGATTATTTTATTTCTCATTAATAAATGTTATCCAATTTAAAATTGAATTATAGTAAACATACAAAATGAGAAATATTGTATCATAAACGTTATTTACTGGTGTATTATTTTCAGTCCATATATATCACTATTTGTTGCGATACCCTAACATTGATTTGTTTTTATCTTTTTGAGCATCATATCTAACGTTATTAATTATTAATAATTTTTTTAATGCCATCAACTTTTGAGAAGTTTAAATACATTAATAAAACACAACTGAGAGCCACATTAGGAGAATATGTAATTTCCGATAACTCCTCGTCTTTTATAAAGCCTAAGCTATGAAAGGTTTCATGATATAGTTTTGAATTAACACGGTAAGCCAGCTACCGTTGCAGTGGTGGAACAAATGATACGAAATAGCTTTGATTACCAAAAGACTATGATCTGCCTACTCCTATGGCGAGTCCATATAAACAACTAAATAAATACAGGATCTTACATAACCGTGGGCCTGATAATGTATCGCTACACATACAAAAGAACTTAATAAAATATTTAAGAAATTTCAGTTTCTTAAATCATCTGATAAATAAAGTGTGAATAGCATTTTGTGCGTTAATATTTGTCTTAATGAGACAAACATAGATTAATATTTTCTTTTTTTTTGGCGTTTTTACTATTAATTCCACTTATAGCACCGGTGAAATTTGTAAATACTCACGTATTTGTGAAAAGTATTTAGTTTGAATATCTCAACTATTTTTGTATTTTTTTTTACTATTAGTTCACCAAATATATATCTAGTAACAAAGCTGTGTTGACATATTTCTGTATTCAACATCACAGTGAAGGTCATTTGGTTAGGTGTAGATTTTTGCTAATGTTGTTTTGTCGTGTTTCCAACAGACTTTTTACGGAATATGGGACATAGGAAACTCAGTGGGCCCGTATTATGAGCTGTGCTGAAAAGCAACAGCGAAAGTTTCATCTGCTTTGTTTTACATAAGTAGGTCATACTTTACTATCATTAAATAACTATCTATGCTGTGATAGTTTTATCTGCTTCCTTTAGATAAGTAGGTCATACTTTACTGTCATTAAATAACTATCTATGCTGTGATAGTTTTATCTGCTTCCTTTAGATAAGTAGGTCATATTTTACTGTCACTAAATAACTAGGTATGTTGTGATAGTTTCATCTGCTTCCTTTACTGATAATAAAGTATGACCTACTTATCTAAAGGAAGCAGATGGAACTATCACAACATAGCTAGTTATTTAGTGACAGTAAAGTATGACCTACTTATCTAAATAACTAGCTATGTTGTGATAGTTTCATCTGCTTCCTTTAGATAAGTAGGTCATACTTTACTGTCACTAAATAACTAGCTATGTTGTGATAGTTTCATCTGCTTCCTTTAGATAAGTAGGTCATACTTTATTATCACTAAATAACTAGCTATGTTGTGATAGTTTCATCTGCTTCCTTTACATAAGTAGGTCATACTTTACTGTCACTAAATAACTAGCTATGTTGTGATGGTGGATCATAAACAAAAGTGGAATCAAAATTAAACTCTGGCATAATATATATCAAAACATGAACATTGTCGTGGTCTTTATGTTGCACTAACAGTAACAAGTAATACTGTCTTTACTAATTCGTAACCGTTAAGGTAATATAATTTTAGACCGAAAAATGTTAAAAATTATCATTAAGTATTAAATGAATATGACAAATTGTTGGCCCAATGTCTTAATATTTTCTTATAATAGAATGACAAAATATATTGTGACGGTTTGTTGTTTTTTTTAATTATACACAAGACTACATAATGGGCTATCTATGCTCTGCCCACCACGGGTATCGAAACCCGGTTTCTAGCGTTGTAACTCCGCAGACATACCACCGTGCCACTGTGTGACGGATTTATTATTATATATTTATTTTAATAGCAATGTTTGTTTAAATTAAATTTATATCTAGAAATGTACATAACTGATACGGTTAAATATGCGTTGCGAAACTCCCGCCTATTCTCTAAAGTTGTAGAAGATTCTCGAG
>NW_013665861.1:554539-568610 GCF_000517525.1 Limulus polyphemus | reverse complement strand
AAATGCTAATGTAGCTTTCTATTGTTACGTAATCTGTTTGTTTGTAATGAAGCAAAAAGCTACACAATGGGCTATTTGTGCTCTGACCACCATGGGTATCGAAACCCGGATTCTACCGTTGTAAGTCTGCAGACATATCGCTGTGCTGTTGGGGTCTACGTAATCTGAATTTTCGAGAAACTCTCTACACGCCTATAAATATAATCAATGCAACGCGCAAAAAAACATTATCTATTATTGGGTTGCTGTAATTAATCGGGAAACTTCAGATATTTGATTAGAAACATAAATAAATAAATTTCAAACATTACAAACCATTTAACTTTAGTGGATTCACATCGGACATTAGTACTTTTACAAAAACATAACCTAACGTCATGGGTGGAAACTCGACCTATAATCGACGTGTGATCAGCAAGAACTATAGGGCTAGCTAGCTCCTTGTTAAGTGAATTGTACCTACGTCAACTAGGTAATCAACTCGCTCATCGTGAACTCTCGATAAGATATCAAGGAAGTTCCAGGCTATAAAAAATACTTTATATTGCTTGTAAGTTTGTAAAACTTTTGTATATAAATCATTGTTTGTAATAACTATTTGTAATAACTGTTATTGTAAATTGTATTGTTGTTTGTATATCAAAATATATTTGTATTAAAAAAGAAAACTGTGCTTATCAATCTTGTTGGCAAATATCATAAATTGGATATATATCGGCATTTGTTTAATTACTAAATTTAATTTATCATTTAGCTCAGTTTCAGACCATTCGAAATTGTAATATGTAACACGTGATACTCGCAGTCCATATAAATTCGCGATGAAACGAAATGTAGCATAACTGCAATTTGACATGCTTGGCATATGTAGGTATTGAGATGTCACCGAAAATGGATCGCTTTTGGGAAGGGTATGTTACAGCTCTTTTCCATACAAAATATTCATACACTCAGATAATAAAGATGTGTTCAGATAAGGGATTTATAATTTCCAAAAGAGGCGTATCCCTTGTATTTAAGGGCACTGGAAAATAAAGGATTATGGATAAACTTGGTGTGCCAACACCATCCAGAATGAGACCTACCTTAAGTCATATCGAAGCCGTGATAAGCAAAGTGAGCCGTCGTGTAGCAGGTGAGGATATACGAACACAAAGGTCAGTGACAAAAGCCGTCCATGTGCCCCAGGCAACAGTAACCGACATAATAAAGAAGGATCTCTTACTCTATAAATGAAGGCAGGGTAATTTTTACCTCCCAATTAATTATGGCATACCTTAAAAAGCTGAAGACAGAAACAAGTATTAGGCTATTCTATAAGAAGACATGTCAGTTAAGATTATGTATTTCTGTGCAATCGGACAGTTGAAATGGTTTGTTTGTTTGAAGTTCAGCACAGAGCTATACAATGGGCTATCTGTGCACTGCCCACCGCGGACTTGCTTCCAAGGATCTGATTGAGATCCAGTTGTTTCCAAATTTTTGTTCGATCATCTGCATGCTTTTATTTGTTCTAAAATTGAGATTACGCCTATGGTTTACTTTCATCTTGGTTAACCAATACCTTTATTTTCTAATTTCTGCTTTGGTTTATATATTTTGTATTATATTTTGAAGTTGTTATGTAACCGTATTTAAATCTGAGTCAACAATTTTTCTGTATTTAAGTACTATATTTCAGGATTATGTCTACCATTTTCCATCTGTATGTATTACTTTAAAACAACTTTTTCGGTCCACGTATAACTATATTATGTTAGCATGCGTTCATTCTTTAGGTGATCAACAACCACCAAAGGATACTCGTGCAGAAAGTTGTTTCTTATAATCACAGAGGCTCACGAGCTTCTTAAGTAAAAAAAAAGAAAAGAAATAGTTCAAACACAGCGGCACAAATCACCAATTAAATGCAAATGCAATTCCATCACACTAAAGGAATATAGATATAATAAGAACACTGGAATCAGAAAAGATACCATTTCATTTTGTTTTTACTTTACATCACTCTGAATTTGAGGTATGAATCTTTGTGTTCATGTTTATGTATGTAATAAAATTCTGCACTCTTTGCATAATGAAATTCACCAAAAAAACCCTTTGCTATTTTTCTCTTATATGGGAAAAAAATATTGGAACTTTTACTGAATTGCATATTCAGTTAAATTATATGTACACAGAAGCTCTTCAAATTTGTTTTTGTTTTTAGATTCTCCCACAAACTATTTTACGCAAATATACTTCAGTATATGGCAGATGAAGTTCTTTTTAACTTTATGAGCAATGCGAAGATTTACAGGTATTAATGAAAAAGTTTTCTCTTACGTTTTATGTAATCTATAATATCCAAACCTAATTTTTAGCGTTGTAGGTCCTCATATTACCGTTGAACCACCGGGATAACCGAAGTACACTAATAAGTACACTCTTATGTTAATTGCTAGAAAGATAAGGTTTAAATGTTAACTAAAACACGATTCAACATGATTTGTAGCTAACACTAACAGCCCTGTTCTTTAAATTATTGAAAATTTTAGCATTAACAATATTATTCCAACATATAAACTATAATTTCTGTTAATTGGTTTTAATCTAAATGTTCAACATTATCCTGTCTTATCCATATTTTGTTGGGAAAATGCAATAACCACATTTATACGGAAGTTGAGTACATTATATTAAAATTATTTTAGACTCTAACCACATTGTTACAATCCACTTCGCCACGTCTGGTCATGCTCTATCTGAGACCGCACATTTAAATATAGCCCTGCAGCATAGTTTCCATTGTAAAAGATTTCGTCATAAGGTTGCAATGCCTTAAGCACATCATTCCTCACTGCAAGTTTTTCATAATCCTTCTAGTTTACAAGGGCAAAGGTTTCCCAGTGCCTGTTTACAAAGTCCAATCACACAAAAGTCCATAGGCTCTGCATCCTGCAACTTGAATGCATGCCTTCGTATGGAATACTATGAATACTCGTTTCATTCTCCAGCTTCTTGAGAAATGCAACGGTTGAATACACATGCCGAGAATGCAACTTGTGTACATGTGACTTATGTTGATTTTCCAGATGGAGATCCTTCTTGATTATGTTACGTATTATTACCTGAGGCACATGGGCGACTTTACCACTAAGCTTTGTGTTCATGAAATCTCACCTGTTACAAAACGTCACACTTTGCTTACAACGGTTATAGCGCGATTTGTAACAGGTCTCTTCCTGGATGGTCCTGGTGCCGCAATTTCATCTAAATTCCTCTTTTTCAAACGAATTTTGCCGTCTTGGAAATTCTAAATCCACCTTCTGAACAAATCCTGGTTATCGGATGAATATTTTGTGTCGGAAAGGGTGGTTACATATCTTTTTCCAAAACTATTAGTTTTCTATGATGTCATACTACCTACATAACGCTAAACAATATCAAAATGCAGTTTTAATATCTGTCGTCCCCCGCGGCTTTATATCGGTTGTTGATGTCACGTGACTCTCTAATTTGCATATAAAAATATTTTTACTGTATAAAATACTCAATCATTTGTAACACTTAAAGCTTTCAATTATTCAATAATATCAACAAATTGCTCATTACTTAATTATAAGAAAAATTCTAGGATGATATGGATTATTTCTCTTTTATCGAGTAGCATACAAACTATATGTTACTGATATTGAATAAACATCAGACAAAGTAACAAATACTGATATACAAATTGATTCAAATAAACAGAAGTAGCAAATACTTTCTCAATTATCTTCAATTATTCGACTATTTTGTTTTAAATCAATCTTTACGGTCCCCCGATAGGACATCGTTAAGTCTACGGACTAACAACGCTAAAATCCGGGATTCGATTGCTCGCCGTGGATACAGCAGATAGATCACTATAGTTGTGCTCTAAAATATACAGACAAACAAACAATCTTTACATCACATGTTCTACACTTACTGGCTATTCTGTTAGGCTCCACACACACACACACATAGAACAAACTCAATTTGTACAGGTATAAAAAGATTGATTATGTCCTCAGTTAAGAAACTATTTCTTAAAATGCAGTTATAATACATTCTGTGTGGAACATAACTGACAAAATCCTGAACTTTAAAATTTGAAGAATATGATTACAAGTGCTCTTAGAGAAGGACTATCATTATTAAAGACCTTTTCTGCTGCCGGTTGTTCAAATTCAACTGCCAACAGAGTTTCTATCAATAGTCGCAATCGTCTTTTGGAGACCATAATAGCTGCAAATTGTTGATGAATGATTGAGGGAAAAGACTTTTGGAAACATCTCTTAAATGCAATTGACAATAATTTGACCAGTATCTTCAACTGTACCATGCAAAGGGAATTACATTAAATGTCTTATTGTAGTATACAACAAGTCCTAAAAGTGTTTGTATCAAACCCAAAGAAAAATAAAATCATGTTTTCAGTTGTGTTTATGGTGCAATATATACTGATAATGAACAACTAGAAATGCAAGAAATGGAACGTGATTTTATTTATTAATTTAGTAAAGCAGAGCAGAAACGTCACTAGGCACACTGAGCCCGTGCCACGATTCTATTTCACAGCGCTCCGAATCCCCAATTGGTGTCTTGAAAAATCAGAATAGAAAACCACGATTGATATTTTACTGAAACGCCGAAAATTACCGCGCCTATGGGCCGAAGCCTCGAATCTTTTAAGTACTTAGCGACGCCTAAGAAGAGTAAGAATTATGAGAAAGTGACATTGAACACATAACCGTAATTGTGCCAACAGAGCGTGGTGATGTAAAAGTGTAAGGAAGAGCTCTTTATTTCATTTATATTAATGAAAAACATAGTGAGTTGCTAATGAAATCTACCCTAATTACGCTAGATTTCAGTAGTAATGAATAATGCAATATTGTAAAAGTTGGCATTATTCGTACTCACTAAAACTACTTCGAAGAACCTACAATAACTTTAGTCCACTTCCTTTACAAACCCTATTACCAGTCAATTTAAAAATTTTAGGATATACTTGAAAATTGTATTTGCCACAATATTTATCTTTCAAAAGCAGTGAATCAATTTCTGTTCAGACTCATATATGAACGAGCGTATGAGGCGCTGAGCCCAGAATGTTTTTGTCATCAAAAATACTTCGACCAGATTTTAGGTGGAGAATCGACAGAAAATGGCTGAGCATCGTATTGACTAGTTAAACATGGATATCGGTATTTTTTAAATAATATTAAAGTGCTAACAATAAACTGAATACCTCTGGTTACTAAATTAAAGTGGAAATAAGTCATAAAACAAGCAAACGTGATCCCGACATTATAAGAGGTATTTATATCACAAACCTTTTTAATAAAACAAAATTGTATTTATATCTCAAAATCCAAATATGAAATACATTGGATATAACCTGTTCATTATCAGTATTTCCAATAAATTATATGGAAGTTAAGAAAATATACTTGTTTTTTAGAACAAACCCACATTAAGCTATCTGCTTTGACAACCGTGGGGAATAGAACACCGGATCTTAGCGTTGTAAATCCTTAGACTTATCGCTCTTTCACCCGAGGACAAAAAATATTTAAGAGAGGTTTCCTTGTACTGTTCTGCTTCAGATAAAAACAAAACAATTACTCATTTAGCATCAAAGATGTAACTTTTAATTTAACATTACAGTAATATATTTTTATATAAGAGTAAGCTGCATTACATTCTATCCTCAAAATACGAATGCAAATTATTATTTCTCATAATTTTTGTAGAATATTAATTATCGGAAAAAATTAGTGAATAAGGTTCCAAAATTCTATACATACACGAAAACTAACCGGATTTTGTAATTCGCTTTAAGCTCGTTATAAGAAAATGTCCTTATTCTGGTGAATATGAAGCTTATTTTCTCAAAAAACAAAACGAATATCAATGAGCAGAAACTTTAGTACACAGATTGCTGATGTATACATTTCGAACAAAATTCTACATACAAAATCGATAAATTTATCTAATACTTTAAGATTCTTGACAGTACTAAACTTATTTTCACACCAAAACTTATAGTTATAATGTTTTATTGGCCACAAACAACGAATATTATATAAAAGTACCTAAACATAATAAGATCTTTCAAAAACGGCGTATTAATTAATTTTTTTACAAAAGAAAATGTTAAACAGTGGGAAGGAAAACGGTGTGTAAAGTTTACCTTTCTGGTTTATTTGTTTCTTAAGCATCATAATCATATCATTTTGAGAAAATACAACAGACTCTTGGCAATAACTAAGGAATGGTTATTTCTGTCAATGCCATGACCTAGTCATTGTACATTGCAATCTTAAATTTATTTGATACTATAAGTCAACCAAAAATATATTTGATTTTTCCAAAGTTTTTTTTTCTGTTTTTTTTATGATTGTTTATTATACTTGTTTAATATATTAGGTAGCCCACATTTGTTGTTATTAATAGTTGAGGTCAAGCCCTGGCCTAGAAGTTACATTGCCGCCTTGTGAGTGTGAGAGTTCATGGTTCATATCTCGATGCTGCAAAATCACGTGCCGCACTTTGGGACAGTAAATGCTTTATAAGAATGGCGGTAAACGCCCACTATTCAGTTAGAGCAGCCCAAAGGTTGGCAGTATGCGCTGTTGACTAGCTATCTTCTCTGTAGTCTATATGTTTAAAGCTAGGGATTGATAGCGCAGATAGCCCTTGTGTATTTTTTGCGTGAATTTCTAAAACAAACAGACACATCTTTATGTTTGAAAGCTCTTACTCTATAACTGCTTACCAATAGATGAAGTTTAGAAAACTGTTCATAACACATGAACAGTAATGTAATTATGCGTTTTACGATAGAAAGAGAGTAAAATACAAGAACAACTATAAAGCTTTATTTTTTACGTGTACAACGAACTTACACTTTTCTTTAACTAGATGCTTCTCTTACCATTCTACATACAGCGACTGCACACTTCATTAAACCCAACACATACTCTCGTTTTTAGAACGTTTCGTTAACTCACACAATAAAAAAAAAATGTTGATCGTGAGATGAATCAGGTGACTGCTTGAATCTGACGTATGCACATATTTGGTCAAATTATATATAGACAGTCTGCGATATAACAGTTAATAGGAAGAGCTCTTTTTGGCATTCAAAAAGTATGAAAACAAGTGCCCATCTGATACGATACCATTTCAACAATTCCAGTCAAAATTAAATACGTCTGCCAATAGGACAGTTGTAGCCACAATCTGCACAGAGAGAAAAATTCGGCAAACTAGTAAAGTGCGAGGGCCAAAACCCTAATTGAGTGATTGTTTCAACAGAAATCACGAAGCGACTATCCTCAACCATACTATGCAAATTACATTACAAAAACAGTCGAATAGTAACCAGCTAACAGTGTGAAATCAGTTTATTTCAGAGCCGACAGAGGGCACTAATAGTGGACACTGAATTATTTGAAGAATAGTGTTTCAGTCTTTTTTTTGACTGATGCTAGTCAGATTGTGGAGAAACTCACATTAGGTACTAGAATATATACAATTAAATCTGAGCAATTATTTCCCTGTCTGCTGATAAATTTAGTTATGACTGGTTAATTATTCATTGAATTAAAATGTAAAATTAAATAATTTTTCTATTTCAAATACTTTTCACTTACTTCATTTACCCAAAAGTCAAATTTATTTTTGAATTTGTTGGTTGGTTTGTAGTTAAGCACAAGCTACTCAATGGACTATCTGTGCTCTGCCTACCACGGGTATCGAAACCCAGTTTTTGGCGTTGTAAGTTCGCAGACACACCGCTGTTTTTGAATTTGTTCGGACAAAGACACTATTAAAATTGAATATTGAATACTTATTTGTTTAAATTATAGCTTTGAAGTAACAAATCGAAGAAGAATAGTCAAATTTCCTCGGTTAATTTTTTATTAAACTAAAACTTTTCCTGTTTGATTAGTTTTAGTTAATAATTGAAGCATTAAACGTTTAGATTAATATCGTAATTAGTTTCAGAGTGTGATCATTGGATGTTTATTTTATTGGGAAGGTGTGAATATATGAGAAAATCCTTAGAAAAATCCAAATATGTCGTTATTTGTTATATTTTATTTTTATCTTTCTGCTATTCACTATCACAAGTAGAAGTAGCTAAATTCAATCCAAAACTAAACTCTAGCGCAGCTGGGCTAAACGATCTTTCAAATCGTTCTAACTGACTTCATATAGCTTTCTTGACACTGTTTTATGAATTAAATGAACGTAACTTTCATAGGTTAACTTAACCGTACACATAGCTTATACGTATACACATTAAAATCCTTTGAAGATAAAATAATCTAATGGTGCGTAATATTTAACGACTAAAGGGATTTCAGGTCAAGTTGGAATTGTGAATTGATACTGATATATTGATGAAGCGGTATTACTTTTTTAAGCTTATTCATCTTCAGCAGGCTACTTGTATAAAAATTGAAGTTTCAAGTAATGTAATTTATTTTTTAGTTAAATAACCAAAAGGAATTAACTATTGATTAATAGGTAATCCCATATCTATTTTATTTCATAGCTGAAGACAGATAATACTAAGATTGATTATTAAAATGCTTATGCCATATGCTGTCTCATCTATGATTAGTAAAATATGAATGCATCAAAGATGATCTTGAATCAATCCACTGTTGTACCATACAGCTGGTTTTGACTTTTACCAATGTGGTGAATTGAGCATTTATATATATATTATTAGACGATTCGCTGCGTTCATATATGAAACGAAATATAATGTAGCTGTTACAATTCAATAATGGTTAACCCATCACAATTCGCAAAGCTGAAGTTCTGAACTTGTTGTTTCAGAGCCTCGGATTTTTTTCTGTTGCAAGTCCATAAACTTACTCATGAGCCACCAAAAAACGAAGGAATAAGGAAATATTAAGGTTTAATAATTCTTCATTTAATTCTCAAATTACTTGTTTTAGTTTTAGTTGCTACTTAAAGGGCCATATTATTGCACGAATTAGAATAATTTTTATATGTTTTGCCTGTTTCAATATTCGGTATAAAGAACTGGCGAAAAAAATTTGACAAAATAACTAATGTTCTTGGTAAAATATATAGAGGACATCAACAGTGATTACGGGAATTAATTAAAATACCGACAATATTTTTGCTTAAAGTTTTTTGTGTTCGAATCTCCGTCCTACCAAACATGCTCGCCCTTTCAGCCGTGGGGGCGCTATAAAATGACGGTCAATCCCACTATCCGTTGGTAAAAGAGTAGTCCAATAGTTGACGGTGGGTGGGGATGACTAGCTGCCTTCCCTCTAGTTTTTCACTGTTAACGTAGGGATGGCTAGCGCAGATAGCCCTCGTGTAGCTTTGTGCAAAATTCATAACAAACGTAACTAAAACGTCATGGACCCACAAGCAATTTAGTGCATAAATAGTTTATAAAAATGCGTTCAAAAAGCCGATGGGATCTATGAATCTATTTCGTAACACCAGGTTTGACATTTACTGGATGTTCATTATAACTATACCAGTCAATCATTCTATTTGGCTAATAATAGCCGCTTTCCAGAGATTGCTGCAGTATGGTTGATCTCCTTCTATTTCAGTAGCATTAAATTAAGCAAGGCCATATTCGACCTTAGGTTTCTGACCTTATCATTTAGCATAAGGTGCTGTTCAAGCTGAAAATACCAAAAACTGTTTATTTTTTACTTAGCAAAAATAAATTCCACAAAAACAAAAAGAGTATTTGTTTGCCCTGCAAACTTAGCCAATATTTGACACAATTCATAGTTAATGTGTTTTTGCACTTAGTAGTTTTTCTAAAAACGTGAAAGAGTTAAAACCCCAAAAAAGAAACATTTCTTATTATTTGTGAAATAAATTACCATGGCGTCATAAAATGAAAATTATTCTTTATTATTAAGTTCTCTGTCTAATATGAGGTCTGATTCTTGCACTATTAAAAAAGAAATGATATATCGTCCTACTTTAAATGAAATACAACCTAATTCCAGAAAATTTGTATCTTCGTTTCTTTCCGTCGACATTACAAACCAATCTTTTCAATCATATTTTCCAGTAGCGCTGAACAGTTAAAGACAAATCACGCTTCAAATGATTAACGATTATTCAAATGCATTTTTCAATAACCACTTTTATCCGGAGACAATTTCCTGTACAATATAACTAGAAGTATAGGAATTAGTTATAGAGTCTTGGATATTGTATGACTCGTTTGTTTTCATGTTACTATAATTAATAATATATTTCAGATAAACGGAGTTTCAGTCTGATATTTATATTACAATAACTGGTGATACTCACTGAAAAGCTCTTACTACTGTTCTGATATTTTGATATAGTTTTGTTAAAAATAATTAAACTTTGACTAATTTATTTTATTAACACCACGCGGAATTGTTTTACACATTACCTAATCCGGAGAGCGTTATATCTTGAGTATAAGCAAACATAACACTATAAACGTACATAATATATCACTATTTCTTAATATACATTAAATCAGTATACGTAACTAATGTAGAATAAAAGTATCTTACTTAGAAAAATTTAATTGCTACTGCTAAAACTCATGTTTGTTTGTTTACTGAAAAGCTGTACAATAAACTAAATGTGTTATGTTCATCACGGGAAATCGAACCTCGGATTTTAGTGTTGTAAGTCCATAAACTTACCTCAGAAGAACTGGGGAGGAATTCTACTAAAGCAATAAATACTTGAAACAGGTAAAATATTTTTTTTTAAATACAAGCTTTGTATTGGACATCATTTTTGAATTTATATGATATTTATGTTTTTATCTTTAACGATAAGATTATGTTGTTAAGCTAACATTTTTATTTTACTTTCTAGCCTTGTTTATATTTTGTGTGTTTGGAATTTCCTATGATATACCCTTTGACACAGTGCTTCAAATCTGTGACTTTTATTTAAAAAAAATCATACATTGTAGAAATAAATAAAAACATGCATCGTACAAACATAACATTTCATAGTCGGACAGTTCATTAACGCACATCATACTTCAACTAATATGCAGTAATATATTGTATCGTAATAGGTCATCTTTCTTATTTCCACATACTAAGTCATTTTTCATATGCATTAAAAGGTTGGCACATTTAATGAGAAATACATTCCAGCTTCAACATTCTTTCTAGTAAATATGCATTGAGTAAAATTAGTTTTTTAGACAAACATATAGTAGTAAAATGTTATTAACAATTCTGAAGAAAACGCTGAGCTTAGTAGTAATGACTATAATTATGGTATCAGGTTTCACAAGTGAAGAAAGTCATCTATCTGTTGATGAAAATACTTGTGACGATGCTTGTTGGTGTTTATAAATCAACGAACGAAGTAAACGAGCCGCTTGGGAATCAGGACCATGGAAGTCCAATTTATCCAAACACAATGGCGAGTAACAAAGTTTATCAAATTTTGAGATGTGTTCGATTTGATAATTCTAGTAAAACTACTGAAAAACTAAAGTGCATTTGTCAAAAAATATATAAATGAAGAAGTGGTGTGGTTCACAATACCAAAATTGCAGCCAATGGTTGCAATGAATCTCTAGGTCTCCAACTAGATATACAAGAAGGAACTTTTTCTAGCATTATCTGTATTAAATGTATCCATGCAGAAGACCATTACGGAAGGAATACTGAAGCAACGAAGGATAAGGTATATTGAATGAAAAATTGAAGCATTTGGGTTCTAGTGAACTGCAATGTTTCTTCGAGATGTTAATGCTAGCTGGTGTGTATAAATCAAAGAACGAAGCAAACGAACAGCAGAATCGGGGCAGAAGCAGACCCGTTTTTCTACAGGCAATGGTGAGAAACGGAGTTTATCAAATTTCAATATTCCTTCAAGTTAATAATGACAAAGAACGAAGATAAGGGGAAAGAAATATAAAATGAGCGTATAACATGAATTCTCTATGAATGGGAGCAAACTTTTCAACAGTGCTGTGTTATATATTATAAAAAAATATTATCATTAATTAAGTTATTTAAATTTTTAAATTATTAGTTAAATTGTTTCGCAAATGTCCGTTCAAACAATATATTCCAAGCAAACCTGGATAATATGACACCGTCACATTCTATTTTTATGAGTCTATACAAAAAGTGAAGCAGTGCAGAGAAGAAAACAAACCCATGGATAAAGAGTTATACTGGACATGATACAAGGGCTAGAAAACAGCGGAATCAATGTAACGTGTGAGAGTTTTGTATGAGCTTGAAGTTGACCAAGAAATTAGTGGACACGTGATTAAAATACTTAGTATAATAGAAGAAATTGAGGTAAAAATATCACCTGAAATGATCTTCGTAAAATAGCAAGTCGAGATCTCAATTAAATTTGCTGTCTGCGAATTCGCTGCCCTAAGTTCATATTGTCCGCAGAAAGGAAAAGCAGTTTTGCTGTTAAAAGCTATGCATAAACAACTATAAATTTACAAGAATACAGTAACCGAAAATTCAGGGATGATCCTATATTTCAACAGTGCCAAAGGTGCAGTGGATTTTGCTGACCAAACGCTAAGATGGTATTCAAATAAATAAAAGTAGACCAGTTGCTATTTTCTACAGCATCTTACCTATAAGCTGCCTAAATACTTGTGTGCGTGTGTATGGATTTCTCTTGGTCCTAATTGGAATAATGGAAGTTCACATAAGAGACATATTTTTTCTGCAAACCTAGTGAAAAAATAGTTCAGCAAAACAACAAAAAAAGTACGTAAAAGCATCAAAATTTGCACTGGCTGCAAACCCAAAGTACGCTTACTCATCGTGAAGAAATTAAAATAG
Organism: Limulus polyphemus; assembly: GCF_000517525.1. NCBI lineage: Eukaryota > Metazoa > Arthropoda > Merostomata > Xiphosura > Limulidae > Limulus > Limulus polyphemus. The sequence goes on along the minus strand of NW_013665861.1, from coordinate 555,753 downwards.
GATGAAAGTGGTTTTCACAGCTGTAAGTAATATTGAAACTGTCAACTGTAATAAACGTAAAAAAATAAATATTATATACGTTCATCGCAATATGCTCAAAAAGTTATGTTTTAACACGGAAGGTATAGGTACGTAAAGAATAAAATTATCTGGAATGGTCCTCTCTGGAGTGCAAAAGGGGTACTTGCAAGAAATGTTACACACGCAGAAACGTTAGAGTAGAATTATTCTAAATCAGTACTCCAAGGGGGAAGAATTAATATCTCGAAACTTCGAAGATTCAAAACGTGTGTGTGTGATAAAATGAGAAATTACACTGAAGATAATGTTGTATTTCATACACAAAGAGCTTAGTGTTCTGGACAGGTACTGTTTCCAGCATTAACTACACCAAGAAAGGGTGTACTCGACAACGTGTTTCACGAAGACTGTAATTGCTACCTCTGTGTCATTAGAACGGGTACCTAATACTAGCTGATACATGAATGTTAAGACAAATACATATATTTTGAACAAACATGGAAACTCAAATATTGTTTCACATATGTTTGTAAACGAATAAAGTGGAACAATAGAACAGAAAACAGTATGTGTTACATATGTATAAAAACAAACACTACATGACGATTCAACGAGACACAGTGTGTGTAATGGAGATAAAAATTTATGTTATAAAATAACAAAACCCATAAAGAGGATGATATGTTGAAAGAAAGAACATCAAGTGAACGTTCAGCGTCTATGTTTATGGAATTACTTCCAAAATGCTTCGAGCTGTGGATACCCAGGACAATTATTTCCACAACAAATGTTTGTTGTGAAATAATAGAAAAGTAGTTGCAATAAAGGCACCTGTGCAGGAAAACTAAAATAAAATGAACAAGCTACCTGTGAGATTTACTTCAATTCAGTTAAATAAAGTACACCTTTAGTGGTGCTAGGGAGTTATAAAATTTCATATCACCAGTAGGTAAAACGCCCAGATCTTGACAATTCTGCAACTTTAGATAATGGTAACTACTTTATAGATATCATCAGACTTAGTTGATTAAGAGTTTAATTTATAATTAACCCTTTCGAGACGGGTCATAGGTGAAAAGCCGTGTCATCTCGTTTGTTGACTGGAATTCAAAATTTTATTAAACTACTATTTCATGAATTTATGTCATTAAGTTTGGTAACAAACTATAGCTTATAATTCAAATTTTAGAACT
>NW_013665861.1:540095-553637 GCF_000517525.1 Limulus polyphemus | reverse complement strand
GTGAAAATTTTTTGATGCATAAAAGTATTTTTAATCTTAAAATTAAAATCACTTTGCATGATAGATAGGCAAGATGTGAAAATAAAAAAAAGCATGAGAGAAGAATTGCTTTACAAACCTTAGGACTTAATTGAAAAAATAAATATTTTGCGTATGAAAGCATTGTAATGTTTACTGATTATCTGTCATATTTCGTTAGTATTTGATTACTAATTTATAAGTTATAGCATGAAAACTATAACAAATACAAAATGGTTACGAGGTCGTTATATTGACTGACCCCACATTGAAAGAGTTAAATTAAATGAACAATAAAAATACAGATACGTAATACTAGACTTGTAACTTTATCATTGAGAACATGGTGTTAAACTTAAAACTTATATTGTTATAATCGTTTTGTATCAACATTCTTTTATAATAAAGCTTTTCTTAATGTCTTAATCAGATTTTCACGTTTAATACCAAGATTTGCTTTTAAGAACTTTGAGTTTTCTAGCTTAATATTTTGAAAGTAGATTAGGGCATTCGATTCGTAACATGCGTATCCCGGGTTCGAATCCTATCACTGAATATTCTCTCCTCTTTAGCTGATGAGACGTTATAATGTGGCGATTAATCCCACTATCAGTTAGTAAGGATTTGTTCAAGAGTTGGCGGTGGATGGTTCCATCTAGCTAGTGCAGGTAACCCTCGAGTAGCTTTGCGCGAAATTCAACAAACAAACACATCTTTTCATATTCACATGTTTTCCTAACAACCAATTTCACTTACCTGCGGATATAATTACTAGGCTGTTACCATTTTGTAATTTCGTAATTTATTTTTGATCTTCTACTCCAAGATTCTGTTCATGTTTTGTTTTGTGTTTTGCTTTTCGAACAGCTTCTTTCATCTCTCAATGCAAGTGCACAGTATACAGTTAGAAAAGGGGTCGCTTAAAGTCTCAAATGTGGCTGTGAGGAGAAGTATACCAGGGAAACAGGACCCACATTAAAAGAGTGCATGAAAGAACAAATACCACACGGTTATGGCATTCCACGTCTGCAAATACCACGAATAAATAAAACGAGCCAAGTCCTGCTTCATGAGACCAATACCAGCAACAGACGCTATAAAGAAGCACTCGCAATAAGGAAAACAAAAATTGGTCTAGCACTAAAATGAATAGAAAATGGAGGTTCCGCTATATCTATCCATTCTGGTTTGATATAGTACTTTTGCAACTATAAGTATCATCTCGACCATTACTATATTTGTCTTATCCCAGTCGGCTTGAAGAACCCTAGTTTTGTGCGAAAGTCCTCGTCTGCAGCAGATATGGCAGATATTATGTGTTTGACATATTTTTGTACTTTTGTTTTCTTTGATTCAGAAGTTGTTATTAATAATAGATATTTTTGTGAATTGCATAACGTAGTCAGGACTACGCTGATCAATACAAAGAAATAGAAAACTATTCACAAAAACCATTATCTTATTCATCCCAATCATATATGCTATAAAACGAGCAAAAGTCATTACTTCACAAGATACTTCATGGTTGCATATGAACATCGCTGCATTTCCTGATTTTTCCTAGTTTCAGAAGATCAGGATCTTCATTAGTGTTTGGAAATTTCAGTACAAAGAAGCATGTATTATATTCAAGAACATCCTTCAGACACTGTTAATTAAGTGCTGATCCTCCACAAGCGTAACAATAATCCACTCTTGGTCAAACTGCAATCACTATAAGTGACATCATAGATCCATTCCCTAAAGATATCTTATAACAGAATATCAGTTGGTCACCTAACATGTGACTGGTGATAACATTGTCGCTGAAAAGAAAGGACATTGGGATGCTCATTTTTCAACAGTTTTATGGTATCCAATTTTCCACTTTCACCAGGACATTCTTCTGTCCTTTCCAGATCAACATTGGAAAATTGTATTTGATGCATTTCATCAGGACTGAGACCGTAATGAAAGCGATGTACATGACTAAATGTAAACGGTATATATTCATTCACTTACAGGACAGATTACGCTAAGTTAAGGTTTATTTAAAGTCGATATCATGAACTGCGCAGAGAGAACATATTGATATTTACTTTGCCCATTCTGTGGTACGAGCCATAACAAAATACAATGACGTCAATATAAGCTGACATATTGTAATGGATTTCTTAATAAATGTACTATTTATGTCTATAACTATTTAGAAAGTAATTAACGCGGAACAAAGATTCTGGTTAACAGATGAGATCGCACGTGTTAGTGACCATCGTCTTGGAAATTGACAAGATAATGGTAAAATATGTCAAAGCAATCTATTCAATCTACTATTATATTTGTTCATATTTTCATTCAAATCTGATCAATTTAAATTTTCTGTGACACCTACTCTGTCCTTTTGCAGCTTGTCAAGCAAATAAGATTAGTATTTTCTGTCTCATTGTGTGCTGGATATTTGTACTTAAATAAAGCAAAAAAGGCTCATAGATTGTTATTATTCTAATCCTAGATTTATTATCTTCTTCGACATGCAACAATATGCACACATATATGAAATTACTTTAACAATTAAATTGTATGATATGGTGTAATATGTATTGTAATTTTAACATACTTAGAACAATATACAAACATATATGAAACTTCCTTAACCATTACATTTGCCGTTTTTTTTTTTTTAATAAGTGTAATATATGTTTCCTTTCAGGATACTTTACTCGAAATACGGTATAATGTGTTTGTTTGTAATTAAGCACAAAGCTACACAATGGGATATCTATACTCTGGTCATCACGGGTATCGAAACCCGGATTCTAGTGTTGTAAGTCCGCAGACATACCGCTGTGTCACTGGGGAGCGGTATAATATGTATTGTCATTTTATTATACTTGGAACAATACACACACATATGAAATTTTCTTAACAATTACATTTGTCATTTTTTGTTGTATTTTTTTTATTTTTGCGGAAACAATACCAAAACAATGAACAATACTAAAATATTAAACTGGAAAAAGGGGACGTCATAACAGCTAATACCAGTCGAAATTTAACTTAAGTTATGATTTATTCGTCTTTTTTTTATTATATAGAAACAAGTATTTAAACTGTGGACTAAGTAATGGGAGATAATTTTTTTTCTTTCATCTGATTAACATAAAGAATGAGAATCATTATGCATACAAAGAAATATAATAGTGTGTTGCAAGTAGAAATCAGTAGGACTATGGCTTCTGAAGTAAATCGCTTAAAAACCATAAAGAAAGAAGAGATACGGAAGCAGAATGTTAGCGACAGATCATATACTACAAAACTTAAAATTCAAAGAGCGATAACAATAAAAGTAATAATGTATATAAAGTCATGGAAGCATGAGGATTCTGAATATTATGAAATAGCAAAATCAATCAAAAATGAGGTGCTATAACAAGTTATAACGAAATATGATATCAAAGAAAATGAAAAATAAGAAACAAACAGTAAAACATATAACGAAATTCGAAAATTAAATATATCAGCATTTTGGGGGGAAAAATTTCGTCGCAACATCGGCTAAGCTGGTATCTTGTGCAGGTGGTTCAAACTTGGGAAAAGAAAGGAAGAATCGGAAACTAGAGAAATAAGCTCGGAAAAAATAAACTACTTTGAATAATAAAGCCTTATAAACAATAAAATGTTCTTATAGAACGTAAATTTTAGAAGAACATAACTATATTCGGCAGAAGCTCAATCCCAAAATAATTCGTTCTGATCAGAGTTATGCTGAAGAAAATATACCAGAGGATTCCAAAGAAGCAAAGTGTATACTTTAAAGTAAATTCACAGTTTTTTATTTAAACTTTAATGTATATCTGAAGTTAAAATTACGAATGCCGCTTGGTAATAGCTTATTTTAAGTTGTGTGCATTAATCAGATATATGTTTGATATTTAAAATACTTGTCTTGATTAACTAACAGTGGATATTGAGCATAAAATAATAAGTAATTTAGAATTACCAGCTAGAAACATTTATAAATAATTGTATTTAAGGCAAAGCTACTATAAGCTGTTGTCCCTAATTGCTATTGACGAGAGGCAAGGCAGTTAGTCAGTCGCACCTTATCACCCATCATCCACGCTAAAGGATGGACTCAATCTTATAATGCACCCACAGCTTAAGGTGGGGGCAATATTTTGTGGGATTGAACGGATTCGAATCCACAAGTTCTACCACAGGGCCAACTCCCCCCCAAAATTTGTGAGATACAAAAAGAAAGATAGGTACAACCAAGAGATATTTACAGAAATAAAATATAAATTGTAAAAATTGTTTTATCTTATGTAATATATTCTATCCTTTTAACCCATAGAACCATTTATCTGTTGCCTTCATCTTTAGTGTTTTGTGTTTTTAATTTGATGGTAATGCAACATGTGATTTGTTTGACGAAAGACCGTCCATGGCCTTCAGGTTTTTAGTGTATTCATAATTAATTAACTTAGGTAAGAAATTTTGAATGATTTATATTTCTAGCAGCTTCTTTCCCCCACCTACCTTTATAGTAGGTTTTCTCTTCATAAATTATTTATGGCAAAACTAATTAAAGAAATTTCTTGGTCATGGCTAATACTTCTATATAATGACCATGTTCGATTTTATTAATTTCAAATCAATTAGACCAATATAAAAGAAAACATGACGGACAAATGCTCATTGTTACAAGGTATTTAACAACAGTTGGGGTAAGTGTTTATTTTAATTTTGTCTGTCAATTAAATAGCGAATAATAATAATAATAATAAAATACGCTGCAGTAGATTATTAGAGCAGTTTCAGACAAATTACTGTTATTTGTGAGAGATTTGTGGCAAATTTAAATGTTTTAACTTACATACTAGTTTTAAACAGAAATGATATTTAGTTATCTTAAAACAAATGTCACCTTCTTGTTTTCTAATCCCACGATGGGTCAGCGATAAGTTTACAGACTTACAACACTAAACTCCGGGGCTAGATTTCCCGCAGTAGACAGAGCGTAGATAGCCCATTGTGAAGCTATGCGCTAAAACAACAATAACAATCTCAAGTAGCTAAACGGTAAGTCTGCGGGCTTACGATGCTAAAAATCGGGTTTCGATACTTTGGTGGGCAAAGCACAGATAGCCAAACAAACCAACATACAATACGGCAAGACTTTTTTTTATCTTTCTGAATAATACAGAGAGGAGTCATTGGAGTTACAGAGAGGAGTCCTTAGAGTTACAGAGAAGACTCCTTGAAGTTACATAGAGAAGTCCTTGGAGTTACAGATAGGAGTCCTCGGAGTTATGAAAATTATATTATAACTAGCAATTCCTGGCTTAAAGGAGTAGTGCAACAGACGGAAATATAGACAGTCTTTTTTCATTATTTTGGACATAGCACAAGAACCGTCCATCTAATTCAGAGGAATCCCTGCTACGAGCAGCATTGTACGTCACTTTCGTTTAGTATTATTTTCGTGTAATTGGTTATCAACCACGTTGCTCAGTTGATCCGTTATTCGTGGCATTACTTAAACTTATGGTTGAGGTTTTCTCATATATATATACTTAATGGCGAAAGTTCCAGACTCTAGGGCCCGATTTCAGTTGGGGTTGATTGAGGTGAGAAACCAGCTGGCATTTGATCAGTCCCTAAAAGAATATGGAATTTAAGCAACACCCTAAATCGTTAGGAAATTATTAGAGGGAACGTCCGCCTTTCTAAGTTCAGCCGGATTTGGAAACTACAAGGCCCCTATGACTATTGAAGCGTATAATCCTAATTACGAAAAAGTACAGGGCATTACAAGAAAATGACTTGTTGGCGTGGTTTTTGAGAAAGTGAAATAAAAGACAGAAGTTTAACAGAAAGAGAGACTGGATAATCTGAGAGAAAGACAAAAGAAAAAGTACTATGCTACCAGTAAGAAACAAAACATAATTTTAAATCTACATGTTGTTGATCATCATTAAGTACGATAATACTAAATAATAGGAACCGTCATGAAACAAAAAAGCGGCCATAAAAATCCCCCGTTTAAAATCCCTGATTATCAAGGATGGTTATTTCACAGTATCGGTTAAACAAAACTAAAGCTTATTGTACTTATAAAGTCGCCCAAATAGCTATATGCGTGTTTATGGAGTGAACCAAAATTTCACTATTTCAACAAACTTTCATCTAAGTAAGTAGGCAAGCGTACAGAAAAAAAGACTAACCATATTGCTCTAATTCTTTCACAGAACTCCTACGTCTGGGGTCCCAATCATTCTTTTCTTGTACCGAAAAGGATACTAGTATATATATATATATATATATGAAATGGACGATACATTACTTTGGGCATAAAATCAGATTTTAGGGTAATTTGTAGAGATCCTGATGAATAAAATCGAATCGGGTATATGCGCGCCCCACGCTTAATATTGTTGACGCACAAAAATATAGTTAATAAAAAAGAAATAAACAAGTATAATAAAAAAAACATTTAAATTTCACAAAGATAATTAGGGATCGATATATTTTTAATTGTTGCAGAGATATATACATATATATATAAGACTTATATAATATCTGTACATTGTAATGTGAGAAATGTAAAGATGGTGAAATTATCAGTGTTACACAAAAGACTGTGAATAATGAAATAATTTAACGAAAAGTGTGATACACCAAAAATTCGGAGCCCGGAATCACCTCGAGAATGAATTTAAGTCATGAATTTAAGTGTAAGAAACATCAGTTGTGGTAGAGAGAGAAGTGAGAAAGCGATTGGCTTTTGGTCAGTCATTAAACAATTGGGGGATTGAAGTACACTAAGTGTAACGAAATTATCAGCGGGAGCTACAACCTTACTAATTCAGCCGGATATGGATACTGCAAGACCCGTGTGATTATTAAATGCATAATATTAATTAATCTAAAGGTATCTTTAAAAAATGAGTCTGCAGATGTAACATATGGTGTGAGAGCCCAGGCTATGTATTTGCCGAGATTGTAGTTGAATGAACATAAGTGGAAAGTATAGGTTGTAGTGGGCAGTCCTGTTTATGTGGTTTAGGAATGCCATAGAGTTGTGGTGTGCGTGAATCAATTTCAAATATACACTAGAACAACTAAATTTGAAAGCCTTAATGGCTAGTTTTGACGTCATGTCACTCTTCCCGAAGTCCCCGCCAATGAAGCTTGCAATATTGCACTCAACCTCTACATTAATGACCCCAACAAGTTAATGCACATCCCCAACACACTTTTTGCTTCTCTCTTATTTTCGAATCCCCATCACACCAAACATACTCGCCCTTTCAGCCGTGAAGACGTTATAATGTGACGGTCAAGCCCACTATTCGTTGGTAAAAGAGTAGCCCAAGAGTTTGCGGTGGGTGGTGATGACTAGCTGCCTTCCCTCTAGTATTACACTGCTAAATTAGGGACGGCTAGCACAGATAGCCCTCGTGTAGCTTTAGGCGAAATTCAAAACAAACAAACAAACCGTGTTAAACATTGTGCAAAGTAATTTAGCAGAAAATAATAAAGATAAATTTAACTACGAAACATTAACGTCACATTTAGTGAAAACTAATTTATTTACTAGGACATAAAATGCTTTGTTATTTTCTGAATATTTGGTTAAACTTGCTGAAAAAAGTAACCAATTGCATAGCTGATAACTCGTGTTAGCTTCGAACATGTTTGGTCAAGTGAACGATATTGATTTTTGTATCATGTAAGTTTGTCTACTTTAACCTGCTTTTTATGAGTAGTGACAGTCATAAGAATAAAATCATAATAAAAGAAATTAATACAGTCTACAATTTAAAAAGGTAAACCAATATGTTTCAATTCAGGGTTGGCTTTAAAGAAGAGCAGTTACATCGCCATCTTAAATAACAAAATAAATCGTAAAAGTATAATTTGTTAATAAGATAACGACCTAACTATGGAAAAGTTAACTAATTTAAGTAATTTAAAAAAAATATTTTTCTACAGTTCTAAAATTTTAATGTAGCATCAGAATCTGTTGTAAGCGACTTCTCTCGTGTTGCATCAGATGCTAGGGTTATGTATGGTGTGCCTAAATTTTATAAACAAAACTCTTCTATTAAACAATTAATGTAAAATATCGTTATTTATAGCTATATGATGTCAGCTTTAACCACTTCTTTCAAATACACTGTAATACATTTACAAGTAAAGACGATTTTCCAATTCACAAAATAATTCAGATTTTCATGATCTATAAATAAAGCAGAGGTATTTGTCTGTCTGTCTATCTGTTATCCTGACATCACAAGGAACTGCCTGAACTAATTTCAATGAACTTTGGTAGAGAAACTTAGGTGGACCCTTAAAGGTTGTGTTTAAATAGATAAGGAAACGGACGAACAGTTAGAGTTTGCAGCCATATCTATTCGTACTGTATGAAGCCGACGATAACGAAAGTGGCGTTTGATATGGCAAGGATAGAAAGTAAGTACCTTTGTTGATAGTCCATATTCGCTGGACCTGCAACGCGAATGACGCACACTCACGCTGTCCCTACAACCTTGTGAAACCAACAAAATATATGCCGCGCGAGGGTAAATTTACTTGATATATATATATAGTGCTTGCTTATTGAGCCATTGTGCACATTTTTTGCACGAAATATTAAACTTATATATGTTTTTTTTTCTCTCAACGCATCGCATTTTACGTTCAACACAAATTTCGCTATTCAAATTGATAATTTAAGTACGGGATCTAAACAACAAAGGACAGTTTATTTTTTAGTTATGGTAATATAATGTCTAGGTATCTTCTCTGATATAGACGTTATGTTGATGATATTTATTTATATTTTTTCAGTCACAAGAATATTTGGATAGTTATATTTTGTCCATTTCAATATTAAACCTCTAGTTACTCAATTTACAGTGAATCATGAACACTATTCAAGATTGACAGGCACTACCCAACACAAAAACGTAGCTTTGACATGAGGGATACACCTTTAGAGGGCTATACACTATATGATAAAACATGATTAAAAAATACATTCCCGAAAAAAATGCATTCCCAAACATTGATTGAATGTAATAAAAGAGTGCTTCAGGTGCTTCAACAGTATGCTGTAATTTACCTAATTAATATACATTCTGTTTAAGTGCTATTGAACTCGTCTATTTCACTCAAATGTTTATTATAATGAATTATACTTTTGTTCTACCAACTAATAATTGACAAGATAGTTTTCTCCACCAACTCCCATATCGCTTTCATTCTTACACAATATTAAAATCAGAGTATAATCTTGCTTAAACGAGAGATCAATGTACTTTAATTTATCTTTATAGCTAAGGCAAAACGCACTGTAACTCCAGAGAGAGAGATTTAAAATCGTTTAATATCCTCACCGTTTCGACTTTTCTATTTTTGTAAGAAACAGCACTTAGAGTGAAAAATGATCTGAAATTCTTAAAAATGTCACAACTTTAAATTGTTCTCCTGCTTTCAAATTCTCACTGTTTTACAGTCAAAACTTTCAGTAATAGAATAATTTCAAATCTCTCTTGAATTACAAAACGCTTCACTTATATTATTATTTACTTATTTTGTTTTTGATAAGGACGAGCATAAGAGTTAAAAAGAGTTAACAAACATATTAAGCGCACACTGTAAACTATCTTGCAGCACATTTTGTCTCTCGGGAAGTACCGATAAATTTACTGATTTACAATGTTAAAATCCGAAGTTTATATTCCCGATTTGGACAGAGCGTAGATAGATCAATGTGTAGGTTTGCGCTAAAAAAAACCTGTAAAGATGTATAGAAACATTGATAAAACTTCACTGTTAAAGCAAATTACAAAGCAAGATCATTAAAATATGGCACAACAATATTCCAGGGAAGATATCCGATTGTAAAAACATCCCTGATTATCTCTTGTTGCCAGCTTTGTGCCAACAATACAGCACTTTTCTTGCATTTAGAAATATATATATTCAAATTTATTGTGATAATCAAGTTATCACAAAGAAATATATTTCAACAGAGAAAAGAAAGAGGATAATTTTTAACATGAACATCATCACGTATAATCTCCTACGTCTCTTAATTTCAGGCTAAACTTTACTGTCTATACGTTGCATATTTAGTATATACAAAGTGGAAACAAAATGCTAGGTGAAATGTGAACTACTAATAGTGAATTATATTATATCTCTCTCGAAAGCTTGTAGAACTGTAAATGTAGTACATCCTACAACAACGTGTTCTTATATGATAAAGTTGTGCATTATTATTACTTTCACTATTCTATAACATAAATTGAAACTGATCTGACTACGTGAGTTCTTTTAAAATGGGTTCACGGCTCTTGCCTACGTGTGTCTGAAAACACTTTTTTTTCTTGTTCAAAAAATGCCGATATAAACCTAGAAAATTTATAAACTTAACTGATACATAAGGAATTCAATTTTGTCTTCACTATATATTACATACATAAAAAGAAAGAAAAACGAGCTCAAACACAACAAAGTTGGACACTATATTAGTATGCCTGGCTTGCTCGCGTGACAGAGTGCATTACATTAAGCTCACTTTAGTGTGCTACGACATAAACTGCATTAAATTTTAGTAGCACAGAAGCATTCTTATTTACCTAAAGGCTCTCACCAAAACGTCGCCCTTGTGAACTTGTGATGAAAGCTCACGTCATAAAGCCACGAGTCTTCACAGTCGTAAAAGTTCAAACTCGGTAAGATCACAAACGTCTACGAAATAGTCGGGGAGGTAAATTGGGAAATAACGATAACATTTATCTGGCATTGCTAAAGTTGAAATAACACTAAGAGAATTTCACTATTTACATTCTGTCGTTATTCAAAGTATCACATAAACAATGTAGACTAGGAAATGTCTTAAGTAATCATTTGTGTTTAGGGATTTGAATCATTCAAGCGTTATTTACAGGCAAATACATAAATCTAGTTATGAAAATGTTACATTCTCACTTTTGCACAAAATATGAGTTTATCCAAATTCACGATAATAATAATCCACGCTCTTGAACATTTATCAGATTTTATTATCACACTTGATTTTACGTTATCTTAATAAATATTTATTGTTTTCGACTTGTTATCTAAATTAAAAGCAAAGCACTATTTTCTAATATGGTCATCACTCAAATGTGTATTACGAATGTAAAACAAAAGTATATAATTTAACAAGATTAGTGTGCGTGTATTACATGTTAAGACAAGAAAAGCTTTCATCCGAAAGTTATAAGTTTTAGATGAAATGCTTTTGCAAAAATAATATCACTATTCCCACTATTTTTTCTCTAAGTGCGCTTCTTACAATGCAATCGTCAGAAAGCTAGCGTCTTTTAATTTATTTGGAACAACTGCTATGAAGTTTTGGTATAATATAAACATGTGACAAAATTAACACATAATACGCATGGTTATTTGTGTCCCAAACGTATTCTACATTTTTCTTCTCATTCTATACAATGTACGTACAAAGTGTATAATACAAATGGCATGTTCTTGAAAGGTTAAAAATAGATTAAGATTACCAGGCGCCTATAACTGATCATTGATCATCAGAACCGACAGGAAACACCTCGCTTTAACTATATATCATATAAAGACACACGGTAGTGTGTCGCGCGGCCAAAACAACTTGCAAAAAACACTGCCAATTATTAACAGGAGTGATAGTTTAGCGATTTTCCACTTTCTGTAGCTCGGACTGTGGTAATCCAAACTATCAAATATTTTCAGTGGATCTCCTCTACTGTTCCCTTACTTCACATACCAAATTTCAAGGCAATCTATTGAGAAGTACACGAGATATAAAATATCCAATTTTGATTGAATTTTTTTTTCCATTTTTTCTTCTTTACGGTTCTTTTTTTTTTCTTCGCACCGAAAGTATGGAAACTTTATTTAATAGAAAAACATACTTAATTTTCATGGATTCTTTTTTTCAGATATGGTACACTGATGGACCTTTAGAACATACAATTAGGTGTTGTTGTTTTGTTTTGTTTTATAAATATAAGCCACAAGTGCAAAGTAATTCAACAAACACCGCTCAAATTTGACCAAAATATTTGCACATGCCTGCGCAAAAAGTTACGTGAGCTATCAGTGTAAACGTTTTACTACAGTTTTATCTCAGAGTAAGGGTGAACCGTTTTTATTTTTTTGTCATTCGGCTAAAAAGCCGGCTGACTTAGAACAACAAGACTATAGGATGAAAGGACATGCAGATACATAAATATTGATTAGGCTAAGTAGATTAGATTAGCAGTTTCTAGGTCAAAATTTCAAAATAATCATACAGGTGGACGGTTATTATTCATTATTCGTTTTGTTTTACTCACCATAATGCCACAAGCTGAACAACGAACGCAGCCTGGCTAACTAATGAATGAATACTTGCTGTAAAGTGTTATAAATGTAGCTACCAGTTTGGCCGCCAATTTTGATTTCATTCATTTAAATCGCACGCTCAATCCTTTTTTAGACGCACCTTTTTTCACACCTAAGATGATTTTTATTAAATTCTAACTTAATAGCTGCTGTCACGCTTCATATTATTTTATTATATTTGAAGAAAGAGCAAGAATTGACAACGAGATGGTTATTTTTCACTCTAAACAATGTAAGTACAAAATTTAATACAAGTCCTTATGCGCATTTAAAAATATAATAATCGAAAGTTACATCAGCTTAATCGAGCATGGTTATATTATCTGTTGACTTTTGTTATTTAGTAGGCTTAACTGTACATTATTCTTACATTAGTTGTGTTCCCGGCATGGCTAGGTGGTTAGAGCGATCGACTCGCAATCTGCAGGTTGCGGGTTTAAATCCCCGTCTTACCAAAACATGCTCACCCGGTGTCCGGACTAAGAATTTGGAGGTGTGAGAAACACCATACGCTATTACTACTTTAGTTGTCATTTAATTTCTATTCTTTCTTTTAGTTTCAAAGACTAAGATCATTTAAAGATCGAGGAAGTATGTGAAAACATTTTACAATATTTCAAACCCTACAATCCCTAAAATTTGAAGAAAAAAAAATATGATTTATTTAATAATATAATTCGCCATTAAATTTACTTCAGTTCTTTATCGTTCCTTTTTACAGTAAAGCAGCATAATATTTGTCATTTATGAATATCAGCAAAATTGAATACAATAGATAAAAAAAATAACTCCTGCAAGTAAAATCATATCATTTGTTTAATTAGAAAAAAATATAAATTAGCTCAATACGAAATATTTTGCCCCGCAGTGTCGCATCGGTTTGTCTGCGGACGTACAACGCTAGAAACCGGGTTTCGTTAGCTGTGGTAGGCAGAGCACAGATAGTTCTTTGTGTAGCTTTGTGCTTGACTATAAAAAAATAAATTATACGCAATGTGCAATATTAGAATCGTGCTCTTATACATTCCACTTAGATATGCGTTAAGTCATCAAGAAATTAATGTCGCGTTTTGAAACACTCTCATTAACCACCCCCCAAAAAATGTACAT
>NW_013665861.1:536273-540018 GCF_000517525.1 Limulus polyphemus | reverse complement strand
TTCCGTTCAGTAGATGGTGGTAGAGGCCGAAATGTTGGAACTGATATTAATGCTCTAAAGATGCTTGTTGAGTCTAACCCAAGGAAACAAACTCGCGAAATGGTCCTGAAATTGCATGTCTCTCATGAAACAATACGTAAACATCTAAGAAATATGGGAAAACCCCATAAAGAAAGTGTTTGGGTGCCTTACGAATTCTCCGATGATCATCGTTTCCAACGTGTGAACGTTGCTTCGTCTCTTCTGGTTCGTAGTGCGCGTGAACCACTTTTGGACGGAATTGTCACCGGTGATGAAAAATGGATTCTCTATGCGAATATTAAACGCCAAAAAACAATGGCTCAGTCCTAGACAAAAATCACTTCCGACTCCAAAACCTGGACTCTATCCACAGAAAGTGATGTTTTGCATTTGGTGGGACATCAAAGGAGTAATTAATTTCGAACTCCTCAATGCACAGCGAACTGTCAATCCAGAAATTTTATAGTCAACAACTGGAACGAAAAACTGGAACAATGCACGTTCACATGTGGCACGTTTGACGCAACACAAGATTATAAGAGTTGGAGTTTGGAAGTTCTCCCCCACCCACCATATTCTCCAGATATGACACCATCAGAGTACCATCTTTTTCGTTCGCTGCAGCACCATCTTAATGGGAAAATGCATCCAATTATGGAAGGTATTAAAGAGGACTTCGACATGTTTTTTGCATTAAAGCCAAGTGATCTCTGTAATCATGGAATTAACAACCTGATTATAAGATGTAAAATCATCATCGATAAGAATGGAGACTATTTCATTTAATAAATGTTTTATTTTGATATGTAGGTTGTCCGGGTTTTTTTCATCTAACAAAAAGCCACATTAATTTCTGGGTGACATAATATAATGCGTGCTGCTTTCTCAATATAGATTGGTATGACATGAATTGGTTGTTAATGTGCTCGTCTCGCACTCTGGGTCTGGCATGGCCTGATGTTTAAGGCGCTCGACTCGCGAGTCTGACTCTTATCACCAAACATGCTCCAACTTTCAACTGTGGGAGAGTTATAATGTTACGATCAATCTTACTTTTCGTTGGACAGCTGCCTTTCCTCTAGTATTTCTCTTGTAAATTACAAACGGCTAGCACAAGTAACCCTCGGGTATTTTGCGCGAAATTCAACAAACAAACAGTTTAGATTAAACTGATTGCTTTGTAAGTGTGAGACTGTATACACAGTGAGATTAAGAGAATTCGCATCACATGAAATACTTGGAAATAAATCCATGGACATGGCCCCGGAAAAGGTGTCCGAGTGTGTGTGAAAAACCTCTACAAACTGTCATAGGGTATGCCCGAACCGTTAATGTACTGAAGCGCATTATCGGTAAGAAATACTATTACCGTAGAAGGAAGAAGTGGTCCAAAGGAAGCCTGAACTTTTCAAGTCGAACGTAACCTTAATACCGACCAAGGCTAGATAATACTGATTTTTTTTTGTTCATGTTAAAGGCTTTCAATTTAAGTTTATTAGCAATTAACAACAAAATTACTATATTCAATAAATACATGATAGGTACTTGAATTGGGTGCATAACATACATCAGTGTTTATGTATATTAAGAGAAAAAGTGTAGTTAGTTAGAAATTTGAACAATCGTGTTTTATTTCCTTACTTTGTCTCTCGTCCACCAATTAGAGACGCCTGGAACAGATATGAGTGAACTAAATTAGACTGCCCCTCTTTACTGGAAAAGCAGCTTCCTCTAATAAAAAGTGAATATATGCCTACCAAAGTATTCAAATTAATCTAATCATTTATCTGCTTTAGCTAATAGACAGACTTTATAAACCAAGATAGAACTAGAACGCAAAAGAAAATTGAACATTTCACAAGATTTACGCTAAGTCTTGCATCCAGTTTGAGCAAGACGTATTAAGACAAAAATAACGTACTGCTAATTCTAATAGGAATGAAATTAGTATGAACAAAGAAGAGGTAAGTCTTTATTTAGATTTTCTTGTGACATTATAAAACATTGGGGGAAACATATAGTTACTACCCTAAGTGGAGACAGAAGCTGGAATGCTTCTCTCTCTAACATATATTTCTTTCCCTTTAGATTTGATATCACAGTAAAAGTAAATTCTTTAATTAGCATGTTAGCATCATGATAACATCATACAAACTTCCATCCCTCCTGTAGTAGTTATTTGATTTGAGCAGTGCACAGCTAAATATTTTTGAGAAAACTTACTAACAAATGAGCTTCATAGAAATAGACACATAGGTAGATAATATATGACTTGTGGTCTCTTATATATTAAAAATTTAATTTATTGGAATTTCCTCCACATCATTTATTTCTACCAAGTAAAGCTACAATTAACAAAAAATATATTTTGCTATTTTGTTTGGACGCCATGTTTTAGCATGAAGTAGAGCATAACATGATTCATTCTCTTTATCATAGATGGTGTAGCTTTTATCATAGCTTAAATGGCTTGATGGTGATACATAAAATTCGTGTAGTACAAACGAATTAAATCAAGCTAATTAAATCAAATTATATAAAGACACGCGAACACTTAATTATGCGGTTTAATTTAATTCTTTTATTACCTCTCTCTCAACCTAGAGAAACTAAAAACAGCAGTTATGCACAGATGGTGTGTTTGAGAATATTTTCAATAAGATGATGTTCTTGAAATTCTATATGTTCATGGAATTGAAAGAGCAATACCAAAAAATATAAAGTAAAGAAAAAACTGCTATTGAATCATTATTTTTTATATGTCATAATGTACTGAAACTGTATTAATTTCTTGCTGTAAAACATTTTATCTAAAATGTTAATTTGAACCGGTATGACACAAAATTCAACTAATGTTGGAGGAAAGTTTTGGACTAACAAGACCTTACAGGTGAAATCCTTAAAAGACTGAATATCAATATTAAAATGTTAAATACAAATTCCTCACAAAGGAAAACGTATAAAAACTTCGCCCAATAATTTGATCATTTTACGATTGAATAGTAAATGATCCAAAGCAAAGTATCAACTATTATCTAATAAAATATAAAACTATTATTCACACGTAGACAAGTAATATTTCAACGCATAATGTTAAGTACCCGTTTCAACACATTAGCTCCGTTGCGTTTCTAGTACTAAAGCTGTCTTCCATAGCTGTCTCTAAGAGGTTCTGTCATAAAGCTTGACTGTAGTTGACTGCAACTATGTAATGTGCTTAATATTAACTAATAACAATACGTTTTAATTAAAATAATATAAAAGAACATTCGTTTGGGATTTCTGTGATCCTGTTTATGTTTTAAAAGTGGTAGAAAACGATCGTAAAGACTGATTAGTACTAATGAAAACGAAACTATGAATTTTATTCATACATATGTACATGTGTATGTGATGTATTGTTTAACTTAGAGAAAATAATAGTATTAAAGTTAGTTGTAATAAAGTTTTAACTGGACTTCGATAGAGTTAGTAATCTGAGAAGATTGGGAAATACACAAGTGTAGGTTTAAGTTTATCTTTTACCTATGCCGTTCTCTCTCTCTCTCATCATTGTTTAAATAGGGTGAAACTGTTTGTGTACCTAAATAATTATTCTAAGTAGTTTATATTAATAGTTTTATTTTCATAATCATACCAATAAATCTCAGCAATTGTCTAACGTGCAGCGATAAACTGCAGGACTTATCTAATAGTGAGAAGTATTCTGGGGAAAGCACTGGTT
>NW_013665861.1:529452-536005 GCF_000517525.1 Limulus polyphemus | reverse complement strand
ACCACTGGTTTTGAAAGCTATAACAGTTTTATTTATTCTCTTACTTTTACTAAGCAGCATCAGCCATAGAATGTACTAAATTAATTTCAGTATGTTTAGCACAGAAGTAAAATACATTACACAATTGTTAGATATTTATATATGTATAAAAGTAACTTTTGAACAACAATAAAGTATGTTAATGACCTTAATACAAGTATGATTCTTAGATCAACACATAATTTTGTATCAATGCGCTAATCTACGACGGTTAAAATAGCTTTTAGTTAGATTTACAGCTTTAAATTATAAATTAACCAAATAATATATTTGTTTTTGTTTGTTTTTCATTTTGTAGGAGCAATAAAATAACCATTGCACAAAATATTAAACAGTGTATAATTACTCGGTCACATTTTTAAAAAAAAGTGATGTAATCAAAACATGGATATCATATTTTAACTTAGGCTAATCGTTTTAACAATTTATCTTAAGTTAGTTATCTATACGTTTGACATATTTCTGTAACACACAACTTATGATGTTATGAGTGAGCTTATTCTAATACCTAGACAATTAAAACTAAATGTAAGCTATACTCAAACGACAGTTTATGTTCTGACTTTAAACTTAGCTTTTGTAAAACGATTTGTGTTGTATAATGTAGTACAGTCGATCACGTGTTAGTCTAGTTACATCAAAAAAACAAAAAACAGTTAACCTCAAAGGTTTCAAATAATATTAAAATTCAGGGTTAGTAAGCAATGATAAAAAATATTATAATACAAATTATTCTAGTATTAGAGTCTCGTTTTATCACCATAGCGATGGCCTTGGTAAAACAACCATAATGGCATTAAGAATAACGGAACAAATGAAAGCTATGCACATTGTGCACACTAGCTAGAATAATCTTAGCGTTTGTTAGTATGCGGTGGTTATGCGAATATAATTAACTGATTACCAAATATATATATGTGTTTTTGGCTAAAAAATCGATTGGTTAGACCATTTTCCCATACTGACTCAATACCAATATCCTACTCCCTCCTCGACGCAAACAAAATTCTAAATTTTGCATATTTCTATTCCAACAATGATACATGCTTGAACGAATAATTATCACAAACCGCATGCAGTGGGTTACATGAACTGTTTCATATATTCTGTAAGGAGTCGTTATTTTTTCTTAATTTCATGGTCAATATTAATTACAGTGCATAGTCATTTCCATATAGAACAGGCTATATAAAAACGGATATATATCACTAGATTATAGAACAATACATTTAGTTGTTTAATACACTTTATCAATCTTTGTTCACACAGCATTTTATCCATAGTCAATGAGATTCAGTTGCATAAGTTTTGAGAATCAATGTGTAACAAACATGACAAGTATCAAAAACAAGCACCCATTTTTAGAACTGAATGACAAGAAATTATGCTAAAATTTCATTTGAGGGAATTCAGTTTCCAAGAAAGTCTGAAGTGCAAGCGAGAATCGTTCAATACGATAGTTATGTGATGTATAACATCTATCAACATGATGAGTAATGAAGGTTTCGCCCCAGAAAAGAATCAGATAAACTTTAAAAATATGTTATACAAATCTGCTACAGAGTAGATGGATAGATTCCTTCAAATGAATGTCTATACTACATCTAAGGCTGATAATAACTTATGTTCGAAAAACGAATAATGAATCCATTTGCTTAAAGTCATATTCAGTCTCAAAGTAAGGAGAAACAGCCTACCAAGAACGTTTAGCATCCTTTGAGACTCAATAATCTGTGCTTTTGACTTACTAAGGATAAGAAACGAGTAGCAGAATTTCAAAACTTCATAATATATAAATCCTTGTGGAAGATTACCTCTTTCTTGAGGATAATGTCCAAGGAAAATGGAAGATGTTATGTGACCCTAGTACGGATAAAGTGTGGGCGAAAAAGATGGATGTGAAAGCAAACGAGTGAAGTGACAAAAGAACAAGAGGAGAGATGGGAATGGGAAAATCTGGAATGAAATGTACTCATAGACTTCCATTTTTTTTATATTCAGAGGCCGATAGTTTAGATTCTCCAATAAAAGGGAAACTGTTGATGGAATAGTAGTATCCATCTTGAGCTCGTTCCCAGTACACTTCTAATCTGCCAGAAATATTTACATGCATTGCTTGCTTATGATGACATTAACAGCTTGAACCATATAGAAGAAAAGAAAAAAAAAAGAAAAAAAATTGAATTGTTACAACCTCTAGAGAGAGGTAAGACGTAGACACGAGCTCAAATTTAAAATTTTATGGCACCGTGTGCATTTTTTTCTCTTCAGTTTAGTTCTACATATTTCAACAATCGCATCAACAATATAGATTTTAGGTTTCATGATGACGAGGAACCATCTTGAAAAATAAATAAACAAATATATATAATATAAACGGTTTATATGGGTCTTCAAGATTTTAATTAAAACATAAAACAAGTAAAAACGTTTCGACCCCCTTAAGTCAACACCAGGTTAAGAATGGCATTTCAAAAAGTGACCGTTATTGATCACATGTCGTGGGGACGACAGTAATGGTAAGTATAAGATTGTAAGGGGCATTATACATATTTTCTCTATCGTAAATAGTATTTAATATTTAATAAAAGTTTATGTATGAGTTTTTTAGCAGTGTGTTTACCGTTTTGTATGTGTACGCTTCTCCTTCTATACTGATCACTGAAAACCTGGAATGTTGCCCTCTGTAAAAAATAAAAATAAAAAATGCACCGTCAAAAAAGATTGTTGAGCAATTTCATATTACCAGATATTGTAATAATCTCATACTGTTGTATAAGCACTTCAATAGCCGCTCAGTGAAAATGCTTTTTTTTTGTTTTTTTTCTAAACTACCGTGTTATATTTATTAATAAGTTGAAATGGGTATTAAGCAAGTGAAGCATAATAACTGATAATATATCATTACAACAATGTATAATTTGAAACTGCTTTAAGTCTCACATATATCCGGAAGAATAGATCTAACAAGTGTTACCTAACCATCATAATCTTGTTTATACACTTAATGCTCATTACGTTTATAGATACAGAGTAAGATATGTGCAATTATCCCACTCTTCGTTAAAAACACTTCTACTAACGCAATTTCCTCGAGAAACAGAATGAAACCCTAAATAATATCATAAGTTATTGTCAAAATTACCAAACAGAGCGTATCTTTAGATATAGCAAGATATTATATACACTCTATTACAATTTCGTGTATTGTTTCACAACAGAGATTAATATAAATGAAACTAACTGTAGAAGAAAACACTAACTCAAACCAATCTGTAATATTAAATTTTCGTAATCTTACTATCTGCACACCGCCACTCTTTCTACAAAACCATCTAATTAAGTTACATCAGTTATTAATCTTACTTTGTATGCTTAATAACGATATGGAAAACAGTATTCAAATTAACTCCTCTCTGAGGAGAATTTACACAAGCTTTGTTAAAGAATATCCATTTTTAACATTACAATGTTCCTTGGGATATTGAGTATAAATTTACCATAGAAAGTTTCAAATACTTTCATATCAGATTTGTTTTGGAATAATCTATTCAGATAATAATATATGTTAATTTTAGACTAGCTTTTCTAGTTATTTTACACTATAAAGTAGCGTGTGTGAGCATATTATTGTGGTATAAAGGCATATAAGATTTTTTAAATTTCCAAACACAGAGAAAATATAGTTTCAACATATAATGTCCGTTAAGGAAGTTCCTATCGCCCTGAATAGCTATTTAATTGAGTCATTCAGCTAGGGCGTAATGTGTGTTTTCTTATGGTAAAAAAACTTCTGTAAAGTAGAGGGTGCTACGAAGAAGTGAACATTGATATTTTCCTCAGGTAATTCTGGTGATGCTATCTTCTTTATTTTGCGATAATCTCGTGGGTAGTGCATGCGTACTGAGTAGAATATAATTATTGTTTCATGCGAGTAATACTAAATTTACTTCTATTTGGGACAGATTCGGCACATTTCTTTTGAGAGACATTCTCCTGTTAATGCTTCAAAAATACACATATTTAGCTTTGATTGTCTTAAGAATAAAAAAAGGTTCTTTCACTGCATTTTGCATTGTGTCAAGTCTCTTTCTTCTCTTCGAACCTAATCGAAGTCAGATAATTCAGATTCTCTGGGTAATACATTTTCTGTCAAAACATCCTGTTATTTTGCTCTCCTACCTTCAGTACTCTTAAAGGAAAATAAGTGCACCTGAAAATACCACATTATCTCATAAGAATAATTTTCAAGATCCTTTGATACATAGTCAGTTTGTATTTGCAGCTTTTAATGAAAGCTTCCTAAACCTAATGTGGTATTTTACTAGTCTATACACACTGCGAAGAGGACTTCAAGAACAAAATAAAATGATATATTGATCTATGATTTCTCCTGTGTGCTAGTGTTTATTATGTGTCCTGAATTTAAACATTCTTATAGTCCAATATTTGAAGTACTTCAAGTGGATAGTTTGCATTCTGTTTCCCACCATAAGTTTAGTTTAGGAACATCAGATACATCTGTTACTAAAAGCGTCTTAACATACATTTTTATAAATAATGCACCTCGATGCATTTGCTTCTTTGGCGTTGCTACAGTTTTATAAGAATGTGTACTCTCATAAGTGTAGATAATTGATATTCGTTGTTCTCATCAAAATATTTGATATTGTTATTTGAAAAACCATCTTTTAGTTTGAACTTCACTTCTTGTATCCAATAACCATTAAGCATCAGAGTATAGTTACTTCAAATTTGAAGATTATATATTTTAACATTAATTTTACTGTGAATAATATATCTAAACACTTCGTTTCCATTACTGCACTATAATATTTTCAAAATCTAAACTTCGACAACAATACCAAATTAGTTTTTAGAGCATAATGAGAGGAAATTGACTTATACCGATAAAAACATATCAAGACATTTAAAGAAAAATCAACTAATATTGAGAATTGTGGTTAAGCCTCCATCGAGTATTTAGGTTTAACACATTAATGCACTATAAAAACATACTGATTGTTTTAATCAAAATATTGATTAAATTCAACCAATGTAATTGGTTCAAAAGAGGCTAACTAAGATATTGGTTACCATAAACAACTGTAACTGGTATGTTCAACAAAATTGTTTGGTTATTATCACCAACATAATTGTTTAATATAACCATTGTATTTAGTTACTTTAACTACAAAATAGTTTAGGAAATCTAACATAATTGGTTACTTTAATCACTACAGTTGGTGAGGGAGTGATAATAACAACAATAGTCAATCAAATAGACTTCTGATGCGTATTTTAATTTGCTGTAGAATTTATTTTTTGTAATTATACACATAATGCACATATCAATGAAGTAGATACTTAGTCAATGTACAGAAAACAAATTGTATACCGGTATACAAAACATCAGTCAATATATTGACAAATATCTTACAGATATTTACGAAGAACATTGAGTGATTTACCATTCAACAAAATAGAAATATAAACGAATTAATAATTAACCATATAACCATACATACATATGTATGACTACACATAATAAACCATTAACATGTATTTATTTTTCACTAAGATAATAAATCATGCAAAATTCTTCCGGTTTTTCATCTTCATTATATGATAAAAAAATTTGCAACAAACCAGCAATATAATACTGTAATCAATCAATACATTTTCAATTAATCATATATACATAAATGTATAAACATTGTATCATTGTTCATGAAAAAAATTAAATGCAAAAATTGTAAACAAATTTGTAAATTACAAAAAAAAAAAATATTAATGAAAATATTAGAAATAATTATTCAATCACACATCCATACCATTGAAAATTACATGTACAGAAAAATATGTGTAAAATGCACGCTATACACATTATTTTATGATATAGTGTTTAAAAACATTTAGCTGCATTAAAGGCCTTATCTTTTCTGGATTATTCACGTTGTAAGCACTTATGGAATAATACTATAAAAATTTGAAAACCTTAAGATTAATTTATTGTTTTCCGCAATATGCCCATAATTTCAACTATTCATGGTGTCAATCTGTCATAGCTTGTTTCAATTCCTTAGAGAGCACGCTGAATAAATAGGCATGTAGAATGAGATTTAAGTGGATATTCTGCATTAGAAACTTGGAAAAGTTTAGAACAAACATCAAACCCCTACCTACACTGCTAACTGGAAATGCTATGTGATTCTCTAGCAAAAATACTTGCTTAAGATTAAGGGGATAATTCCCCAGGGCAAGTACTTGAGATTACCAAATGATGCCATTCTGACTGCGCCTGCTCCCAGCCGATCCAAATCTAAAAAGAAAACAATTAAATATGAATCTTTACTAAAGAATGTTTTTTATGCATTTATATGTGGTAAACTTTCAAGTAATACAGCATATCTGCTCAACATTAAGTCAGTTTGTTTGTTTGTTTGTTTTTTGGAATTTCGCGCAAAGCTACACGAGGGCTATCTGCGCTAGCCGTCCCTAATTTAGCAGTGTA
>NW_013665861.1:509156-528452 GCF_000517525.1 Limulus polyphemus | reverse complement strand
AAAGACTACACGAGGCGTATCTGCGCTAGCCGGTCCCTAACTTTAGCAGTGTAAGACCAGAGGAAGGCAGCTAGTCATCACCACCCACCGCCAACTCTTGGGCTACTCTTTTACCAACGAATAGTGGGATTGACCGTCACATTATAACGCCCCCACGGCTGAAAGGGCGAGCAT
The DNA here is from genome assembly GCF_000517525.1 of Limulus polyphemus. Classification (NCBI taxonomy): domain Eukaryota; kingdom Metazoa; phylum Arthropoda; class Merostomata; order Xiphosura; family Limulidae; genus Limulus; species Limulus polyphemus. The sequence goes on along the minus strand of NW_013665861.1, from coordinate 528,278 downwards.
GTTTGGTGGGATGCGGATTCGAACCCGCGACCCTCAGATTGTGAGTCGAGCGCCTTATCCACCTGGCCATGCCGGGCTCCATTAAGTCAGATGCTTGTGCGTGGAAAAATTCTCAATTTACAAAAAAAATACTAAACTGTCAGTTGAATTAATTTGTTTTTAATTATATGAATAGTTTGTAGAGATATATAATAAAGCACTGGGGTGGGGGTGCTAATATAAATACTTGCGAACATCTGTGAATTAGTTTTTGTAGTTTGTTTAAACATTATTCAAGCTAATTTGCTTTTTTACATTTTGAATGTCCACAAGGGGACGCAAGCTTCCATGCACAGGTGGTTTCCAACATTTCTTTCGTCCACCAATTTTCAAGGATAATGGGAAGAGAGTTGGCATAAGAAACGACACCGTGGTACCAATCAATTGCCCCCCCCCAGTGGCACAGCGGTATGTCTGCGGACTTATAAGGCTTGAATTCGGGTTTCGATACCCGTGGTGGGCAGAGCACAGATAGCCTATTGTGTAGCTTTGTGCTTAATCACAAACAAACCAGTTAATGGTACCTGGAACAAGTTAATTACTATATACCTTAACAAATCAGGAAAAAACTCACTTTGCATAACTTCAATATATACATACAAACCTACATAAGAACTTTCATATCAACTTAAATAGAAATAAAATCAAATGGACCATAAATTTAAGGAAAATCTTTACGTGCTGAGAGTTATTCACTTATATTCCATTTAACACAACTCACCAAAAAGTTTGAGATAATTCCATATATTTTCTGTTTTCCTATAGTACTACCAGTTAAAAAAATGTAACTTTAATTCCATCCGTTCCTCCAGAAAATTCTACACCGCTAGTACCATCCCAAGGGAGCCATAAAGTAAATCTTTCATTAGGATCCGTACTATTTCTGGTTGCAAGCTCTATGATTTCAAGGGCAACTAGTTACCACCGTGAAGTCATTCGAGGAGCCTCATCTTTATACATTTTCTCAAAGTCTTCCTTAATCTGCAAAGGTATCAATCAAACTTCATAAAGTGGCATGCTGCAGTTTTTGTTTTTATGCTCTTTTTGATATATATATGTCTATATTATAACACATGCACACATGTATAAACATATATTAAATGATTGATTTTTTTTCAAAGGTGACAAAAACTCACTAATTCAATCATGCAAAAAGTCTTACCTAGCAGTAACCATTTGAATCCTTCAGGTGGAAATACTCCTCCATTATTGTCGTCAGGCCTGGTGGACCCTTAGCCAAGCTTTCGTTTCTTCTTCTAAAAAACCTTCCTCTGTCTGGTCATCCTGTAAATCTAAAATAATATTTTTGTTAAAGCTTCAGTAAATTGCTAAACACAGCATGTAAAAATGAAGAATCCAGTATACAAAACTATAAAACTGCAGTGGTATAAATTAGCAGACGGCTTTGCGAATACATATATATTTATATATGAACTTGTACTTTGAAGATACAAATAATGTTTGAAAATGTAGTTTGTCTTATTCTTTAAATTCTTAGTTTAAACAACAGTCTTTCATATTTTGTATACTTGGAGCGAACAGAGTTCGTAGTCGCCTTCCAAGTGTTTCACCAGAAGCACCCTGACCTCTTTGCCTCTTTTTAGCCATGTTGAACATCCTCTGGATGTTCAGAAGCTTCTCCTGTATGTATCCAGTATCAGAAACATTCTTCTCTGCAAGCATAAAGAAGTTCGCCTAAATACAATCATTCAACACTTTACTGATTGCTTTGTAATTATATTTTATTCTTCTTCTTTTATTATTATTATTATTACTTTTAATATTATTCATAATAATAATCTATACATGCATATCCAGTTATTTTGCCATTTTGTAGCTTTGGAAATGCCTGAATGATGTCACATACCAGCTGCTCTTTTTAGGGTGAAAATTAAAAGCAATATCTATGAATAAAAAACATATATTTACATATTTCTTTATTAATGTGTAAAAATTTCATATTACTGGTTAATAATTATGTTATAGAAATTAGGATCTTACAGAAAAATCAAATGATTAAGTATAACTTTTTAAGGTTCAAAACAATCAGCATAAATACTAAAATGTAATTTACAGTGAAAAACCTTAATGCACGATTCCTTGTTCAACAGTTTTTTGAACAAGCTTCTTTTGATAGTTCCTCCTGCAACACCTGAAAACCTTTAACATTGTAAGCAGAAAAGTGCCTCTCAAACCACAATTCAATTCAAAGCTCTAAGCAAAAACAAGTAGAACTTTCTGTAGTAAAAATGGGAATTATTGGCCAAAAACTGGTAGTCCTTCGTCAAGACAGTCACTAATAACGACACTGATGCCAAGCCTATACATGACTCCGTGGAATTTAATACAGTTGGCTTTAAAAACCTCATGAAACGGTTCTAAACTGCCTAACTGTTTTATTAAAATATTTTCATGCTCCTCACTGTTAGTGTTACACACCCATTACGTACTTCTAATATTCTTACATCAATGACAGTTTTTGCAGAACACCTGTAGCACATGTTTAACCGATGATGATATACATGATTTTACAAACGTTCTTGTTTATTTATTTGTTTGAACTTAAGCACAAAGCTACACAATGGGCTTTCTGTGCTCTGCCCACCACGGGTATCGAAACCCGGTTTCTAGCGTTGTAGGTTCGCAGACATACCGCTGTTACACTGGGGGGTAAAGCATTCTTAAAATTGTTTACAATATAAGGTAAACACCGAAAATATTTGTGCTCTGCCTCAAATCACATGCACCAAAATCTGACAAAAGTGCCTACCTGGCGTATGCATCGTGGATAGTGTATGAGATAGTACTGCTTAGGTTTAACACGTTCATAAAGAAATAATTTATCAAACATTTCAAGATGATCTTTAACTAGGTTGCATTCTTGTTCATTGCTGAAATATATATTATGCTCATACATTCGAGCAAGAAAAGTAGCAATTCCCAGTGTCAGTCATCTTCTGGGATATTTTCCACAACCATTAGTGGCAAGTATTGTAAAAGACACCACATCTCACTAGCTGATTTCATTATGACACCACCTCTGCTCACTAAAGGCCTTTTTTGCTACCTCCACTGGTTTGATGTTAGAGGACACAAGGTCATAACTGAAACTTTGAATGATGTTATTTATAATTTTTAATTTTACATACTTCTTCTCAAGTGCTAGCATTTGCACAACCAATTTTAGCTCATATGGATAGACACCTTAAAGCAAATCGTGTATGACATCAGACGTGTTACATGAAAGTAACAAACGCTATTTAAATGAAATCAGAAACAACCCCTGAATTAGGGACCTCTGCAGAATCATAAAGAGATTTTCTTGCATCTATGGAATTTGACGTTTCCGATCTTATGACATATTTATCTTCGAAGAATGTATGCTGGAAGTGATGTTTCTATGTTTTACAGAATCGACAGGGAAGGTTTGCAGCGAAACTTTCAAGAAAGCCCAACAAGACGTGCATTTCCAAATTATCTCCTTAAGTTTCTCATATGGCTATTCTAACATTGATCTCATGTCCACCTACTGTTATATCATTATCATTTTGTGCCAGATCCATAAATTCCTGTAGAATTGGGTGAAGTAAGCAGTCAAAAGCATATCGCTTACAGTCACTGAAAAAGTAAAGTTGCAGCAAAATAACAGATATTTAGGGTTGAACTGTACACTGTTGGCGGATTCTTTATTATATAATAAAGAATAAGGTTGGGAACAGTAGTATGTCAAGCGAGTTTCTAGTTCCATGTTATCAGTGTATAAGCCAATAGAAATACAATTTTCTAATAAAAGCAATTTATGTTCCTTATAATAATCATCATCATGAATATCCCTATTAATACCGTCTCCTTGAATGGCATTCCAAATTCATATCTAATTTACATTACCAATAGCTGAACTAATTTTAATGCATAACCTATGACCAAGCACTAGTTTATATCACTCAATAAAAGTACCTGTAGCAAAAAATACTTTCTTTCCAGATATTAAGATGTTATGTCTTCAAATAGATTTTTCCAGCATTAAAAAATCCCTTTGTATTATTGCAGGGGTTTGTCTGTTGATTGTTTCGACTCATGAAAATTTTTGATATTCTCAGAGACCTTGAGTTCCTAATAATACATAATACATTTTCAACTACCATTGATTCACTGACCCTAGTCATGGAGCTGGAATATTTCATATATTAAAAACAAATAAAGCTGCTTCAGTGACTATGGTTGCTCATCAAACTGTTCGTGTATGGTATCCACAACAGTCGGGGTGTCTATTTGTGTTTTCATCCCTGCATTACGATCCGTATCCTCATAATCATCCAATAAATCTACCAGAAACTGGTTTTCCTGAATAGGTTTTGAATGCAATTTATTTGTAATGGTGTCACCGGCTTCAGGATAGGACTGTGTCAAATCTTTTCTGTATGATTAATAACTTGTAAATGCTTTCATACACCCATTTTGGTAGCACATGAAGGGTGACATGGCACTGTGAAAATGTCTCAAATGCCTCAAGTAGCATGTTTATCCGATGATGAAAAATCCAGTAAATAGATAAATATTAAACAAACCTTCAGTTACTCACCTTTAAAGATGGCAAGCGACCCATAAACTTAAGTCTTGACCCAATTTTAGATATCCATTTCTCCAACTGCTTTTCTGTAAGCAGCATAAAGTCATCTGCATCAATCTCTTGCAAAAATTTACAATAAAATATATTTTAATAATTAGTTGCTAAAACCATCTATAAAAAGGAAAAATAGCAAATATTAAAAGGCTCTATTATGCAGATATGTAGTATTTGCGTGTAAAATTACTATAAATATTTTTTTATCTAAGGAACTGTTGGTCATTTACATTAACCAAAAATTAAAACAAAATTACATATACAGTATTCTCTTATCTAATGGGCACCTTAATGCAGAGGCGCCCTCATTCTTGTGGTCAGTTTGATTAATAAGCGACACATTATGTAAATCACATATTTATACCTTGAAATAAATATAATCTAATAAATAAGGCCTAATGCCGAGGTTCCACTGTACTTTCAAATTTAAAACGCAATCTCTACAGCAAATCTTTCCTAAAGAGAGATAACTTGTCTGAGGCTTAACATTTTTTTTTAGCTATATATGTATCAGTGTGCCTATTTTTGTATGTGTGTAAATTCAACTTTTTTACTGTATTGTTTAATATATGAAAATAAAAAACCCTCGAGTTCTGAAATGGTGAAAGACTTTACTATGATGCTGAGGGGGATAGTTAAACACAACTCTAGTGGTTTGAAACAATTTTTAAGCCCACTTACTTTGTGTTACTTAATAAGCTATAAGCGTTACCATGTTTTGGTCTTAACTTTCATATTCACCAAGTATGTAGGCAAAAACGTATATTAAATTCACACTGACTTACAAAGGTAGTGCTTCAGAAAAGATAAAAAACTCGCAAGTCAAAGGACTAATCAACTAATGAAACTATTACTAGTATCAGCAACAAACTGTTGTTAACCTACCCAGCTTACTTCAAATAACAGCCCGTTAAGTGAAGGCCGTTACATGACCATCTTCGACATTATTTTAACCCTATTTTATATACACACTCTCTCTTTCTATTGTAGTTTGAAATCACCAGGAATGTATGGTTAATCATATATAAGTTTTTAATCAAAACTGCATGATTATTGATGTCGGGTGACCCGCACTGCCCTGTCTGGAACTCAATTACTTTATAACTCTGCATTTTATGTGTGTGTGTGTGTGTGTATGTTATTTTAACATGTTATTGAGAAACAATATAATTAACTGTAGTGAGCTTTGGTAGACTTCAGCAATGGAGTAAGACATATGCCTGGGCTAGCTTAATAATTCAGACGTTAGATCTGAATCTATAGTTTGTAGCGTTACTGGCCAAACTGGCAGTTTGTTAGATCTAGCAAAACCTATGTATGTAACTTTACATATTTGACTTTATTTATTTAACATGTTTAATATAATGAAAGTTCAACAAAATGACGCAATGATCACATTGCCTGCAGCAGCAGGTCAGTGCAGGCTGAGATGAAGAAAATCTGTTTACAGTAAATGACTAACATTACGTACCCATTCCTTATTCTCATTTTCAAACACTAGTTTCTCTAGTCCTCGAGCTTCCACATTCTGTTTTACAAAACTGACCATTTATTAAAAAAAATTATTCAACAAGCTCTTTATTTTTACAAACTAAAATTCTCCTTCTTCTCCGAGAAAATCCAAGATCCAAAATAGGCGCGAAGTTAACACATGATGCAGTGTAACTTATTACAGTATTCTGCTAGGCCACCACATCTTTGCAAAAATGCATAGGCCTGTGTATCAGGCCCGTATAGACATATGGAAGCAATGTCTTCTGTCGTTCCTTTCGTTTCGTAACATAAGCACCCTAATTAAGTAAGCTTAATGCACATTGTAATATAAAATTATTTAAAAACATATATATTACTTTTAACTGAGAACTATAATTGATATGAATGTGTACTATTACAGCAAAATATACCAATAGAAACTGTTAATACAACCAATAAATATTGGTTTCTTTTAAATTATTTCAACCAGAGAATTAGTTAATATCACTAATATTACCATTAGCTATTATCTATCCAGATGCAAAAACAAACTGAAATAAAGAAAAAATAACTTGTATTGTCTTTGTTGAATTATATATATTTAATAATAGATTATGAAATAGAACTGAAAGCAACTATTGTAAGATTTAAGTATCAAACATTAAATTTAAATATATTATTCACATTGCAAAAACAAATTGGTTAAAAAACAACCAATATAATTGGTTACAATGGTTTGGTTTTCCATGTATGAAGATACATATATTTATATGTGTAAACACTTATAAGTAATATAGGTATCTATTGAACTTATGAAACCGATTAAGGTTTTATATCCTTTATAATTAAGTTCGTGATAGACAACTACGGCAACATCAAGATTTTAGTTTTTTATATTTCATATATAAACGGTATTTTCTTAATGCTATAATGTGATTTTCTTTACAATAGGGAATTTGTTTGATTTATTATCGAATCGCTCAATGCTTCTCAAGAGCTATCTACGCAAGCTGTCTCAAATTTTGAACAAATATAAATAGGAAAGACAGTTAATGAACATCACCCACTGTCAACTATTGTACTTCAAAGTCTGGAGCGTTATGTTTTTTCTTTGTTTTTTACGAAGGACTTTCATATCCATATTCCGGCAAACTAGCCACTCTTGAACCCACAACAGGGAGACATTTTTGTAGTATAATATAGTTTTGAACACAATTTTATTTTGCAAACTTACATCACAATTTACTGACGCATTACTTTTTGATGTACGTAAAGTGTCACTTACTCGTAGAGACAGGCCATAATAATTGAGAATAATATGCTTTTTAACATAATTAATCTGGTTATTCGGCAATTACACCTTAAAACAGTATCATGATATCATTGGAGAGCTAATTTATTTTATGAAAAGTACTTTTTTTACACACTCGCTTTTGTGGTGATTTGTCCATTTCTTTTTAAATTTCAACGTGGATGTGCAAGTCTAAGTCGACGATGTTGAAATATCGCTTTTGCGAATATCGAAAACAGCAGAAGCCTATTTGACCGACGTCAAAGTTTTGCACTGGAATACTTGAAAACGATAATAATGAAGTCGAAGTATGTTGTTGACAGAATGCCATATATTCAAGTTTCCCTTCACTTTCTTCAGCTTTATCCATCTATTCATTTAAACTTTTCACTGTCTACAATGATTTAGGATAATCTTTTCTTGGACTACAAGGATCATTTACGGACAAAAAGCTTACTTTGCAGATATACTTGTATATTGTCTAAATTTATCATAACCATTTGGGAATAGATATCTTCATGCACTGTTTTAAAACATTTTTATTTCCATCCCACTAGATGTCTCTTTGTGTAGTTTCTTTCTGTTGTTTGTCGTACCACGATGATAAGATGGGGAATTTGAATTGTGTCTTTTTTGGTTCTTTTCGAGATCGGAAAAGTTATAAGTTGTTTGCACGCTAACTCTGAACTTCTAGGAAGAAGGCTTTGTTTGTGTCGATATTATTTTCTGTCGTTATTTTGCAAGCTCTTTCAATAACTTTCATCGGGTCTAAGAATCAGAGAAGAAGATTTCATCATTCAAGCAAGAATATTTACTGAAATTTTACGGGAAAGTTTTTGGATCAGATTCTTTGCAATAGCAATATAAAAAACGTGTCCGAATATGATATCTATTTACTCGTTTAACAGACCTTTGTTTGTTTCTTTCTTTATAATTTTTGTGTGCTAAACAAGGGTTATCTGTTCATATCCTTCTCTAGTTTTCAACTGATAGATCAAAGAGAAAACAACTAGCCAGCAGCACCCATACGTATTTTTTGTTCTTTTCTGAAGGAATAGTGGAACTTCGCCCCTCTTATAGAATACCTACGGTCCCAAAATGCAAAGCGGTCCCCTACAAACATTCGGATTCACAGACAGAGTGTATTATCCAATAAGCTTCTCACAGCCCGACATAATTAACATTTATATACGTTTTTCAACCTGAACAACATCTTTACGACATTTTGGTTATACGACTAAATGAAAGACCTGTAAGGTACGGGTAGAATTGTTCTTCATTTTTAACTACTCATCAGAAAGAAGGTGGTCAGTCAGCAACATTCGCCGCCACAAGGGCAATACCTGTCTTTGAACCGATTAACATGGTTGATTGTCACTTTTATAGCACTTTTACTGCTTAAAGTGCAGAACGCATTCAGTCACTAAACTAAAACTATTTTAACAATAGATTAACTAAAGAGCAATATATACGGCATCAAAAACAGTTGTTCAAGCAATTGATGCAATAAGTAGCGTCTCGACAACTACTATGTCTGTTGTATCCCAGCCGATCTGATGAGCCCTGGTATTGAACGAAAGACATCGAAAGTAGAGAATATTACTTTACTTTCACTCATATGTTCTTATAAACTTTAAACATTTTTACATTTTTATAGTGATAAAGTTTGGATAAATTTTTGGATAATGTAAAAATGAATAGTAAAAATTAAAATCAATTTTTCCGACTATTTCATATTGTCAACAATCCACATACTAACTCCAAAATCATTTATGTTTTAACTTTGTTTGAATATACAATTTTTCATTTCAATGATCATTAGGTTAATATTAATTTCTTTTATTATATTAAAATAAAATCTTATGACTCATAATGTCTATTATACGTGGTGAAGCCCACGTTTCACGTTGGATAAAATTATTTATAATGGTCAATCTGCTTCAGTTACTGAAGAAGATCCACAAAAATCTATCGAAACGTACTATCTAACAAAGAAACCTTCCACCTGGTTGTCCATTGTAAATCCACTTTACCAACTCATTTGCCTGTTAATCCACGATCTTCTAAAAAGTACAATGATAGTTTTAAAATGAGCCATAACATAAGAAAATGTCGGTTAATTCAAAACTTACAAAGAACATTACTAGACAAAACCTCGTTACTACTTCTCAAGCGACTACTAGTTGAATATATCATCTATACATCGATAGGATCTTTGAAAATATCAAATGGCTGAGCTTATCTTCTACTTATTGGAAATGTAACATTTCTGGTCTTTACAAAGTCAGAAAATGAGCCCCCGCAACTGCTCCTTCTAGTTTTATACTAAAAGCTGGACATCTGGCTGAACCTGAACGGAACAGGAACACGAAAACTATGGATTCCCTGGAACGGGAATGGAGCACGACCAATCTCTATAATGTCAAATATATTACGACACCTTGAACGATATTATGAAGCGCGGAAAATATTTACAGAAAGATCCCAGGGGAAGAAACGCGGGAAGGCTGGCCCTGAATTCAGTAAAAAGAGCAGTAAAGGTATAAAGGGGTATGGAGAGGCTCATAGGTAATAATAACCTAATTATAGAGTGCACAACTCATTATTAGTTTCATTGCTGTTTTAAGATGTGTATTTCAAATGTAACAACAGCACACATTTTTAGTTATATAATTTGTACGTTAATATTTTTAAACTGTCAAAAATTATTTAACATTCTAAAGATAAAATAGAATAAAAATCTAAAAGGAAATACATTGTAAATCTACGCAGAATTATAAAAAAGAGACATAAAACACTCTTAAAAATATAGCACCGATAAAAAAGTTTACTTTGAACTTAATAGCTTTACTAACATTAAATACATATTTGTACTGTAGAAATCAAAGTGGCAATATATATATATATATACATATATATATGTAAGTGGAACGTTCACTTTCGGATCCTCTTTCTTGTCAATGGGTTGGCTATGAAAAACAATTCAAAATCACAGTTATAATAATTTATAATCTATAACAAACCATCTTAAAGTCCATATTCTCCCTTCTTTATCATTTCCCAGTTTAGGTTTTCTGTTTACGAGGGTTAGGTTCATAGTTACCTCATATGTTAAATGTAAGAAGCAATAGAACCCATTTATTTGCGTTTATATTTCTACTCTGAAGTCATAGATCTCCCGGTGGGTCAGAAGTAAGTTTACAGACTTACCGTACTTTGCGCTAAAACAGCAAAAACATGTTTACAAAGATATCAAACAACGCAAGCACCAGCCAAAAGCTAAACATTAACAACTATAAAATTGCCTTTAAAACAACTTACCTCAACCTATATATGAAATATTAAAATAATATCTAATGTGTAATATTCCTGTCAGTCTAAAAAAAAAGCACTTCACATATTTCAATAATTAGACCTACATACAAATCTATCTTCATTGTAAACTACCTGAATACACAATCACAATTAACCATGGCAGTGTAATTTCTCAGTCCGGCTTTTATTTTAATGAGGGAAACCTCCAAAAAAGCTCATCAACAGAAACTTTGGAACCCTACTCTTTAATTACAACATTTTAATAGGTTTAACCTTGCTTCATGAAAGATACAAAACTTTTCTCATAATTCGAATACCTGATATACGATAGGAGAGGAGGAAATTCTTGTTGGTTAATTATATGCCTTCATTTTCTTGACCTAGTTTGTATGCTCAGGGCTAACAGAAAACACCTTGGCAGTGAATGTCGACTACCTGACGTAGTGCTAGAAATGTCTGAATATTGTTTCAAGAAAATGGGAAAAGGTAAGTTTTTAAACTAAAGACAGTACTTTGGTATGACACAAAGGCAGACTGGTAACTGAGGTTGGTATTTTATGTGCATAAAGTTAAATAACATTTATATGTCTAGTTTTAGCACTTTTTACTGTTTTTCAGGCATTTGCACTTTCATATACGTTGCTGTTAAGCAATACATCTCTACCAAATGTTTGTTAAACGATATGTGTACGTGGCCTATTGTTTCTGTTACCTGAAACAAGTTAACCTGTTAAAAATTTCTAGATTATTTTCTCATCTGAGTACACATATGCTGAACAATATATATATATATATATAATTCTTCCTACTCACAAATAAATCAAAATAAACGTTAAATGGTCAGATTAAAACGTGTCTGGTAAAGAAACATCTTTAGAAAAATTCTGAGCTTCTCTGAAATGTGCATTTATGAAATTATTCATGAATATTTCACTGTACTACTCAAATATTAAATGAAATTTTAATATTTTGAGCCATGTTTATTAATTAAATGTTATATTCAATATTAGAGCCCCAATCAAACCACGATAACTATTTCGACAGTGAATTCGAAAACTCATTTAGACTGTAAATAACAACTGTTGAAATTATATGTATCTAACTATTGTTCTGAATGATATTTATACCCTCATCAGGGTTTTAAACATGATAAATTCTGTAAGAAAACACATACTAGACAAATATTTGAGCAAAGAGGCAGTCACATTTCGTGTGTGAAGCTTTCGAAAAACCTTAAAGTTACATTACTAACTCTTGGATTTTTAGTAGTGGTCCTTCTTGAACGCAAATGCTTAGAAGATCAAGACAAACAAATAATTTTCTAACCTTCTTGGATAATCTTTAAGACTGATGCTTATAGTTTGAACCTTTTCTGATAACGAACGTACATAATGTGTAAACATTGTAATTCCCTCTAGTAAAAGTAACTCGTATTCTATTTTAGGACTGAAGCTTAAAAGACAAAATAATATATTGCTCAATTGACAGTGATGTATTTATTGCATAAAAATTATACAAAATAAAAATTGCACGATTCTGTTATCTAAAATTATGTCCATGTATAATCATATAGTTCGTGCGTGGATCGAGCATAGCTCAATGGTTAGCGTGGTGGATTACGCATCTGCGGGCCCAAATTCACGCTTTGCACTTCATGTCATGAGTAAGTTATAAGAGTGACAACCAGTCAGATCTCGCTATTTGATCAGATAAAAGTATCCCAACAGCTGACTTCCCTCTTGTTTACCAAAATTAGGGACAGCTACCACAAATAACCCTAGTGTAGGTGTGCTCGAATATTCGAAAACAAACAAATCACCGTAACCCTGATAACCACAGGTGGGAGTTTTTAAACTTGTACAAAACTTAACTAGTGTCTATAGTACACTGATATCCAAAAATTAACCAAGAAATCGTTAGTGCTCACAACACAATAGGTTCCTTAACTTTTGGATATCAGTTTTCTACGAATTTACATTAAATCTCTTCGATTAGTACACACTAGCATTTGTATTTCGTGTCTTACATTTGATCGTTACATAAATTGTGTAAGGTATTATCGTATTACAAGACGTACTTTGGAAAGCGCTATGGTTGAATAATTAGGTACATTTTTATATATAAGTTTAAATTTTGAAACTGACAAATATAATTATGGTGCCGGATTAAACTCCCTTTCATGTATAGATAAACAGATCTCCAAGTATCAGGTTTATTTTTAGATACACAATGACAATGATTAAAATACACTTGTTTTAATATTTCTGGGAGTTGGAACTAGTAAACGTTGAGTATTTTGACGAGTATAAAAATATCTATAAATTTATATATGTATGTATATATATATATATAAATCAGAATTGTCCGTCTCACTGTCTAGTGTGACATGTTGTTATTATGAACTGGCTGAATCAATTTTGATGAAATTTGGCTGATAACGCAAGTTGACTTCCGAAGATCGAACTTAAATGAATATGCAATCGGAAAAACGGTTCGCATTTTGCAATCATCTTAATTTTACTGCTTTAATGCTGTAAATTAGGACTCGCTTATTACCATAAGGTGTCAACACAAGCTTTCCAAACCACTAACATTATAATTATAAAAATTATTAAACAGTAATTAAAAACACAATTAAAAAGAGAAATTGTACTTTTTTGTTATTGGAAAAATATAAATCCAAAGCACCATTGTCGTTGCTACTGTTTTTTCAAGCATAAAGTTACACAATAAGCTATTAGTGCTGTGCCTACTACAGATATCGAAACACCAAACTTACCACTGTACCACTGCAGGCAATTCAAAACATAATAATAAAATTTAATAACACGTTTAACTAATTCTTTTTCTTCAGAAGTGCACATTAACAAAGAAATATTATTTTTTTTAGGTTCTTAATTGCGATCACTTGAGATCGGATAAGAAACCAAACTTATTTTCACAAGAGGGACACATTCATTCCACGTGGAGTGTCATCATGGCACATCGTCAACTGAAATACGTTATCTAGAAATTCCCATGTTACCACATTTCTCTTTGTTATAGACCCCCAGTGGCACGGCGGTATGTCTGCGGACTTACAACGCTATAAACTGGATTTCGATACTTTGTGGTGGGCAGACAACAGATGGCCCATTGTGTAGCTTTGTGCTTGATTACAAAAAAAACTAAAAACAAATCCTTGTTATATAAAAAAAGCAGTACTACATATTTTTTTATTTTCTCTGATGTATTATTTGTTTGTAATTAAACACAAAGCTACACAATGGGCAATCTGTTCTCTGCCCACCACGGGTATCGAAACCCGGATTCTAGAGTTGTAAGTCCGCAGAAATACGGTATATAGATGGTTGTCTGAACAATTTATTTAAACTGTTCATTTAAAAGTGTGAGAGTTTATCTTTTATGTGGATATTTCAAAACAAGAAATATAATACAATTTTTACCTAGTGAATGTCAAATGTATTTCTAAAATTCTCAAAATTGCCACTGACAACAACCATGTATTTTTCATTAATAATAAATCCAAGATAAAATAGTCATGTATCACGTTCCAGTTGCAACAGTCAGGGAGATATGTGCACACCACTAAAGGTGATCCATTACTAAAATGAACATAGGCGTCTTGCTAAAGATAATATCTAGTTGCTCAGAAAAGTTGACAAAGAAAGTCTGCTACAATGCCCAGCACTAAGTATCGAATGATTCTATCATGTTTTATTCAAAATATAATCAAATTTGCACTTCCGATAGCCAACTAAATCAAATTTTGAACAAACCAGGAATTCACTTTAAATTAAGAATAAATTATTTGTATGGCTTGGTAATTAAATATATTAATAAGTCAGTAGTGAAAGATGTCAGTAATTCAGTTTTCTGATTCTTAATTAGCAGAAGTCGAAGCAGAAATTGCTTCAAGATAATTCTGTGTTGTTTAAATGTTGGTAGTTATATATGTTTCATTGTCTTTTCTGAATAGAAGAAAAAACGTAACTTGCATTTGTTGCATTAAGAAACTACAGTAAATAATGTAAATTTTTGGTATGGTAACTGGAAAGTGTCGGACAATGTACATGGGCTATACTTGTTTAGGATTTTTTTTTCTGAGAAGGGGGGGTACAAAAGACCCTGAAGTAGGACATATTTCCACTTTTGTACCGATTCTTGATTTTGGGTTTAACAATACAAATTCTTAATCAATTAAATTAGTCAATTATCAACTTCCATAAAGTAGGATGTGCAATTACCATCCAATGATGTCATTAAATATTTAATAAAAAAAGTAAGAGAAATATTTTTAACATTGCCCTTTATACAATCTTTGCTGCTTTAATGCGTACCCTCGGCCATATTCTAGGTAATGAATGAAAATTAATACATAAAATACATATGAAGAATATATAGAAAGGCCCCCAGTGGCACAGCGGTATGTCTGCGGACTTACAACGTTACAAACCGGCTATCGATACCCGTGGTGGGCAGAGCACAGATAGCCCATTGTGTAGATTTGTGCATAAATTCAAACAAACAAACAAAATATGTAGAAATAAATATACAAGTTTACATATCTTGGAGTGAAATAAATACTTAACGAAAATTGGGATTCCTTGATACTATGTTTTCACAACGAAATGATATGTTGACGACATAATACAAAGTAAAACATTCCTAGCCAAATACTACTAAAAAACCCAATTCACACAAAAGAACGTGTGAGAAAGTAAATGCAAAACAGTTATAACACATTCCATATCACGTCATTTTTTTGTATATTCTGCATAATACAAAATGAGCTACGTTTTATGTTTAACGTAGAGAATACACAAGCGACTTATTTCTCCTCACAGCTTCTTCAGGAGCTATTTACAACAAAAAAGGTTTGTTATTTATTGTAGACAGCTCACGAGTCAGAATAGTTTGTATAACTAGTGTACTGCTTCAATATGATCCAGAGCAAAAGAGATTGCTGTATATATATTTTTCTTCATTAAATTTAAGGCATGATTAAAAATATGAGTAATGTGAGCTCTGCAAGTTGAAAAAGTAAGTCTCAAAAGTACATATGGCAGTATCGTGTTACCTACCGCCAGATTGGGCAATGTAGCGAGAGCTGCCAAATTGGTTGCAATTGAAATATATAAGCAGATAGGGAATATATAACTAAATATGACAATTCTAATACCCTACTTTGACATAAGCAGGGAATGTAGTAGAGAAAATGTAAAAATGTAAGGTCTGGCCACATCATACTTCCTATTTTTGTAAGTAAAAAAATCCACTGAACAGCTGTCACACACTGGTCTTTCAACTCGAGAATAATTTCCTCCTCTGAGATGTTATTAGGATCTGTAACAGCAATTATCCCCTGGATGCTAAAAGAAGCTTACTATCCTTATATATTTCAATAGGGATCATTAAGAAGTTGGAGAGAGCCAATATGTCCTTCAAAGCCATTCTGGATAAAGAAAAGTGACATGTTACCCATGGATGTATTACATAATGCGCGAATGCCCATGAAAAAGGGTATGGATGCTTGTTTAAAAAGTTGTGTTATCTCGCAAACATAGTCTTCAATTTGAAGCCTTTTCAAAGTCTCACTAGTCAAGGTAGGTGTTTTAAAGCCACAAAGAAAATAAATAATTCAGTATCCACTGATTCAACCTTCTATAAAGTCTTACTAAGAGGTATGTTACATTATCAAAAGCACAACTCATTAAGCACATATGGCAATGCCAGAGATTTTGGGGCAGTATACCCTGACATCAATACCAGACATAATAGTGAAAACACCTGTTGAGAACATAAAACGACAGCACTTGTTTGATCCAGACACAAATAAACCGCCGATTGACTCTGATGAAGCAACCCTAGGTCTTAAAGGCTAAAATAGTGTTTTGTAGCGACCCAGATACACCTCAATCAATACGATTCTCCCATCTTTCTGGATTACCACACATATCAAACACGTGGTAGGATATTAAGATCCCACAGAGGGTAAGCTGTACAGGTAGGGCCTTCTGTGGGTATCCCCTCTTCACGAACAAGAGTCAACTTCAAATGCATCAATGAAAAAAATAAGAACCATTAATCTGTTTCAGTAATCAATTTAATCTGTAACACTTCTTTGTAAGAAATTGTTGTATTTAGTTACACGCCTTCTTCAACATTCATTTGGGATTTTTATTTTATTCATATATTACAATCTGTTTAAAGGCATTTGCCTTATCCTAGAGATATCATTACATATTAATCATTTTTAAACTTTCTATACAAATTAAAATAAACATATTTATTACTTAATATGATGTTTTCTATGTATTTTTATATATTATTGATTCATGTCAAGTCACAGATAATTAATATAAACATTATATACTTATTACCATGGATATAATAGAGGGTTATTCATGATTTTTGATTTAAAAGAAAAAAAGCACAATATGTTTAAAAAACATCATCATTATCCTAAACTTTTCTGTGGTTTTATGTACAGTTCAGTGAGATATTTCCAAAAGATTAACATGTTTTATTGTAACAGTACGTTGTCCAAGACAATAAGTTATCATGTATTAAGAATCGATCTACTTTACTTCAAACTGAAACGCCCCCAGTAGCACAGCAATATGTCTGCGGACTTACATCGTTAGAAACCGGGTTTCGATACCCGTGGTGGGCAGAGCACAGATAGCCCATTGTGTAGATTTGTGCTTAACTTCAAACAACAACATCAAACTAAAACCTTTGGATATTGTGAAATAAATTATCTACCAGTTTGAAACCCTCTGGAAAGATACTTCTTTCACAGTGTGTTATTTTTGTTTTGATTATTTTTTCTGGTTATATGAAATAGTTGTATTTCACGCTCATAATGCAGATGGCCCGGCATGGGGGTGGTTAGGGCGCTCGACTCGCAATCTGTGGGTCACGCGTTCAAATCCCCGTCACACCAAACATGCGTTATAATGTGACGATCAATCCCACTATTCGTTGGTAAAAGAGTAGCCCAAGAGTTGGCGGTGGGTGGTGATGACTAGCTACCTTCCCTCTAATCTTACTCTGCTAAATTATGGACGGCTAGTGCAGACACCCTTCGTGTAGCTTTGCGCGAAATCCAAAACAAACAAACAAACATAAGGCAGAATTTACCTAAATTTATGCGTAATTTATTATGCATTAATTTTTACCATTGTCAACAGTCGAATACTATGTTTTAATGTTAAGAAGTCTAACTAAACTCAATGCCTCAGAAATATATTGAATTTAAATTGATATATCGTATTTTATAGCAACAGTGCTAAGAAGCAATATTTCGGTATTAACAAAATATGGCAGGATTTAATATATCGAACAACAAAAATTAAATTCTTATATATATATATATATAATCATCTTTGTTCTCTCATCCAGTATCGTATATAAATACGTGTTAAAATTGTTTTGAAAGTAAAAATAAGAAACAAGCTAATGTATTCAACATAATATTTAAATAGGCTTAGGAATCAACTTAAAAACATATGAGCCAATGAGGTCAAGTGGCTAGCGTGGAGGGCTGTCGATCTAAATATCTAGGGCTCGAAAGGTGAAGCAGCTGAATATGGGCTGCCTTTATTCTCTTGTATCATTATAAAAATGCGACGGGTGCTGCTGAATAGCAGCCTTCCCCCTGGTCAGGAGTTCCTGAGACAATTCAGTATGATATTCACCTGCCAATATCATTGTTACACAAACTTTTTTTGCGTACATCAAACACCTTACTTAATTCATATATAGATAGTCCATCTTTCCCTGGATATTTTTAAGACATTGCTTATTCATAATTACTTGGAAAAGAATGGTAACTATTATTACTGCTTTTAAGCAAAATTAAGGAGGTAAAGTAATACCTTAAGACACTTAGTAGACATCTAAATGGTGTCTAAAGGTTAAATTTATTAAAATATTTTTGTGGTCACCGTGTTATTTTTAGTTTGCAGTTTTCTCACAAGTTGATTTAGAATATGCTTTCAAACTATTTGATTATTTCCAAAAACAAAACATTTTATAATCATACCTGTCTTAGCTGTCTTTGAACCAATACATGTTCTAGAAACAGATCTCTTGAGATACGCATTAAAGCATTCTTCGACAAATATCTGGTAAAATCTATTATATTATTCTGCTTGTTTGTATGTACGACCGTTACGCTTTTTGACCGAAAACCTGCTGCATAAGCATGCGTAGTTAGAATGTTCCCCCAATAAAAACTGCGCATGTGAATTATTCACACGACGACAAACAGTCTGCCTGCGGCAGAGAGCTGCAAAGCTCATTGATTCCGTCGCTACAATTGCTGTATGAAACAAGAAGAAACAACAAAAAGGGAATGTAAATATACTTAACT